>NC_135497.1:91934996-92232496 GCF_052857255.1 Amblyomma americanum
TACATAACGGTATGTTATGTATGGATTTGTTTCGAAGGGAAAATTGAAAATTGGTTTCGAGGAAAGCAAATGAAGCAGTAACTGCCTCACTTATCTATGTGGACACCCGAACCGCGCCGTAAGGGAAGGAATAAAGGAGGGAGTGCACTGCAAGTTCTGAAGCAGAAGACGAGTGTCTGGAAGGGCCACAGGCTTCTTTCTCCAGTGCATGCTTCAATAATAGAGAAGGGGGAGGGGGGCATACGCAGCAACATTGTCCATGGCCGCAGCAAGGCGACGCTTGAAAATACGGTGATTTCGACGGACACCGGGAACAGTGACACTCCAAAGCTAGGTGCGGTCTGGCGCACGTTTTTTCGCGAGCTGATAAGCCGGAAAACCCTCCGCGGCCGTGCGCATGTCATGGCTGAAGGTAAACTTCCTCCGATAGAGGAACAAACGCAATATATCACACGAAAGATACCAATGCTTCGCGTTGTACAGGTCATGCCTGTCCACTATCTGATATGTGGAACCATGCGGCAATATCGGGCTTATCCGGAGGCGCTCTCCATGCCGTACGCGCGTCGAGGCAAGACGGTGACCTTCTTACTTCATGTGTCCTGAAAAGAGTGCATCTGTAACCGTCTTGACTTTTACTCGATCCTGTCATCTTTCGTCCCTGATATATTGCCTGCACGGACACGAAGGCAGGAAGTGAAGTGAACGACGCTGCACTGTAAACACAAACTACCCTATAAGGGAGTAAAAAAGGAGCAAATGGTCGTCTAGTGCACCGCCTAATAGGGGCAGGTGTGTCCCTATACGAAGCTCTGGTATAGATTTCCATCACTAAACATGCGGAATACGTCCGGCTGACGACGGAAACAGATTCTTTCTTCAAAACATGCCAAGTTCTTATAGTTACCGAGATTTTAACCGAAGTTTCAACCTCTCCTAAATGCAAACCTCAAGGCCTCCGGCGCCGCGTTTAAAAGACTCCTTTCATTAATAACTCTATCAGGTTACTTTACCGAAGCAGCGCGAAACACCAGGACAGGACGAGCACACGGACACAGCGCTGAACTTACGTCCGATGGTTTATTGAGGGTGCACCAAAGCACAAAAAAAAATGCATTACAATCAACCTTCCAGGGCAGAAATGGCGTAGCGCTAAGTAAAGTTGAAATCAAAGCGCGAAAACTCTGCGATGAAGTGAACCTGAAAAACCTAACGGCGTCCATTGACAAAAGTAAAGGGGTGTGCCTAAAAATCTTCACAGCAAAAACGCACAAGCTGGACTGTCCTCTCTGAGCAGTACTTACTTAAGATCGAACATGGCACAAATCTCTAGCATTATTCCTGCGGAAGTAACTGAAACTAACTTTTACCCATTGATGATCCGTACCAGGTGAAAAGTTCCAACAGGTGATCGAGTTCCTACAAGAGAATCCAGAAAAATGCTTCACGGCATGCTCCATTGACATAAAGGATCTATATTGTTCCCTTCCCCAAAGGAAATTGCCATCTTGTGTACAAAAATGCATGGCCCCCGTAGTAGGGAAAGGCAGCATAGGGCGACGCATAGCTGTCCCCAGCACGCGCAGGAACTTCGTGTTTTTTTCTCGCCATGTCACTGTCGAATTCAAAAAGCAACTCGGCGAACAGGTATTATGTCATCCAGACCTTCTCAGTGTGCCCATAGCGCGCCGTAACGTAGCTTCCAAAGCACCGCGGCTTATAATAATAATAATAATAATAATAATAATAATAATAATAATAATAATAATAATAATAATAATAATAATAATAATAATAATAATAATAATTGGTTTTTGGGGAGAGGAAATGGCGCAGTATCTGTCTCATATATCGTTGGACACCTGAACCGCGCCGTAAGGGAAGGGATAAAAGAGGTAGTGAAAGAAGAAAGGAAGAAGAGGTGCCCTAGTGGAGGGCTCCGGAATAATTTCGACCACCTGGGGATCTTTAACGTGCACTGACATCGCACAGCACACGGGCGCCTTAGCGTTTTTCCTCCATAAAAACGCAGCCGCCGCGGTCGGGTTCGAACCCGGGAACTCCGGATCAGTAGTCGAGCGCCCTAACCACTGAGCCACCGCGGCGGGTCACCGCGGCTTGCGAGACTTGCAAATGACGGTATCAGTGCAGCAGATGGTGAGCCAAATGGCAAGGCTATAGGCATGCCACATATGGCCGGCTGGGTCAGCAACGCATGCCTTGTAGCTGGCATTGGACCTTCTCAAATCGCTGGTATCGGTTGATCATTTACAATGTGCAGTAGTTTCGCTTTCTAGACTGATTCTGCATCGCGCCAACCGCTCTTCGCCTTCTGTACTCCTGACGCTATGCCCAGCCGGCAGACAAAGCACGCACGGTTTGACCGGATAGGTCATCGGTGCGAGCGGGCTTGGCCGGTGGTGTCGCTAGTTTCAAGGCCTCCATTTTATTTTTCTTTTGGACCATCACTCTCTTTCAAAACAAAGAAGGGGGGAGGCGAGGTTGTATCTGACTACATATAGTCACTAGAGGCAGACCAACGTGGTTAAACCCAACACACTTGTAAGGAAAATAAAGAGTTAAGTGGAGAGCACGGTATGCGGCAATGAAGCCTTTATTTCTTTATTTTTTTTGCACAGTGACCTCAGTACATTACAACCGGGAAGACCCTAACGAGATGGAGAAAAGGACCCGTGGCGTACTCTTCAAATGTCGTCTGTGTGTATAGCCTGATCAAGAGCTCTCACCAGGGCTTCTCAAAAGCGAACCGAAGACGCTTATTAACTACACGGAACCACGCACGCGTCGCAGCCACTATACCTGTAATATGCGTCACAAATGCAGAACGGACGCACGCGCCGCGGTATGCGCTGAGAGGAACGTGCGCAGGGTATGTTGCAATGCGCGCACGCAGGGCCCTGCACGACACAAGTGTTTCGAGCCCAAGGCATGGGCATCTCGATAACTTTCTGCATGACGCCAAGGCACGAATACAATGGATGTCGCTCTGTTCTTGCACACAAAGCGGGCTGGAAAAAGCTAACAGAACAGAGCCAACAAAGATAGATCAAACCTAGACAATACATAGCTGTGTTTCGCCGACGGGGATGTGCTATAAATGCTGTACTGTATCTTATGTGTGTATGGGGGTTTAACGTCCCAAAGCGACTCAGGCTATGAGGGCCACCGTAGTGAAGGGCTCCCGAAATTTCGACCACATGGGGTATCTTAACGTGCACTGCCATCGCACAGTACACGGGTCTCTAGAATTTCGCCTCCATCGAAATTCGACCGCCGCGGCCGGGATCGAATACTGTATCTTGTATTGTCACTGGAACATGCACTCACGAAGGTTTGGTTTGGTTAATGGGGGTTTAACGTCCCAAAGCGATTCAGGCTATGAGAGACGCCGTAGCGAAGGGCTACGGAAATTTAGAGCACAGGGGGTTCTTTAACGTGCACTGACATCGCACAGTACACGGGCCTCTAGAATTTCGGCTCCACCGAAATTCGACCGCCGCGGCCGGGATCGAACACGCGTCTTTCGGGCCAGCAGCCGAGCGCCATAACCACTCTGCCACCATGGCGGCGCGCTGACGAAGGTGCGGACAAATTACGGTTGCCGTTTTTTGTCACTGCGTGCAAGTGTGTGTGTGTGTGTGTGTGTGTGTGCGTGCGTGTGTGTGTGTGTGTGTGTGTGTGTGTGTGTGCGTGTGCGTGTGTGTGTGTGTGTGTGTGTGTGTGTGTGTGTGTGTGTGTGTGTGTGTGTGTGTGTGTGTGTGTGTGTGTGTGTGTGTGTGTGTGTGTGTTTGGGGGGAGGGTATTTCTTAAAGGGGCTGTGAAGGAGGCTCTAATAAAGTTGCGGCATGCCTGGGATATGCCGCTTCACGAATAGTGTCCAGCAAGGATTTTTTAAATGCGCTTTGTAGAAGCTGAGTTATCTGTAGTTAAAATTTAAATTTCAGCGTCTTCGCGGCTTTCCCTCTCCTCTCGTCAGTTTTTGCACGCCGGAAGGTAGGCGCTCCTTCGCCGACCCCCCAGGGGTCTGGGAGCGAAGCTTCCCGACCCGCCGGAGCTAAGCGGCTTATTGGCCGCGGCCACGGCAGCTGCCTGACGTCTGAAAGAATCTAACCAATGGCCACCTCTCACCTTGTCTACGCAGATGAGGGGGACGAAGGAGGGTGCGAGAATGAAAAAGTCGCCGGGAAGGGCTCGCCAACTTTGAAGCGTGATTGTGGGTCGTCTGCTGCGTGTAGAAGAGTGTTATTTGGCTCTGGTTTTCATGGCGACACAGTGCAGTGATTAAATGAGTTAATGTGCTCTCCTCGGAAGGCATTTCAGAGCCCCTTTAAGGTGTCTTAACATAAGCTTATTTTTGCGTCGTCGCTGTGGCTCTGTGACCTACAGCAGATAATTTCAAGAATGACGACACACATATCGCAAAACCAGCAGAAGGGATACAGGGACACGCATTGATGAGCCATTTCAATTTCCTTTCAACAGTCTGGAGGTCGACCTGTCTTTTGATTAGGCTCTCTGTTAGCAGCATTTGCAATATCCAACTGACTTGCGCATCAGTCGCCGCAAGCTAAAACACTCAGTTGTCCAGCTAACCGTCAGAAATGTCTGATAGATAATCGCCAGTTTCCGAAAAGCAGCCACTGGGGACATTTTTACACGAAGAAAAAAATTAAATAGCTACTTGTCCTCGTACTCACACGCAAGGAAAAATGAGCGGCTGAAGGTATACGAACCGTGATGGAAGACCAACGTTTGCTACTTGCAGATCAATGCAAGTCTATACGGACGATATTCTCGCAATGTGTATGGGTTGGTATACATTAGATAAAGACACTGGGACAAAAACTCAGCAGACCCGCCAGCAATTACCCGCCAGCAATTACGCGCCAGCAATTACGTTATCCAAGACCGTCCGTGTTCGAGTTCCTTTCACAAAGCTGGCTCGGTAACAACAGCTGCAGCCATTCAACCTCATTTTGAACAATTGGTTTTGTCGAGACTGAAGCACGGCAGCCAACACGCCTATCGCTCTGTTCCAAGCGAAGTGGGGTACACATGGAATTTGCCCTCTCCCGGCGAACGATTACTGATCCACAAAAACGGTTTAGCCGTCAACGGCTGCTTCCATGCATATTATCGAAGCTTCATATCAGGAACAATAATTCATAAAAATGACATCCCCAGTCTTCTCAGCGTTGTTAATCGAAGCTCATCATATGTCTTTTTATTGTTTGCTTAGAGGGGTGACGGAGCTTTCAATTTGATTTCGCTTCACAACACTGCACGACACAACTATATAATTACGCTGCAAGCGTCCGCAATGCGGGCGTATCCGTAAGTAATTCTTGAAACTCTGGAATGTCACTGCTAAGCATGCTTGACTGAACAAAGGCGCAGCTACATCAGCGTACACCTGAACGCATCGATCATGTTCGTGGTTCTTTATGCGTCACTGGTTTCCCAATCAGTCTGTTGTCCAGGAAAAGCAACTGTTGGCGCTGCAATCTGTCTGGCATGCGGATCAAAGAACTCGCTGCTCCCTTTTTTGCAGGCCGCGCCCAAGCCTAACGCGTCACTGGTTTCCCAATCAGTCTGTTGTCCATGAAAAGCAACTGTTGGCGGTGCGATCTGTCTGGCATGCGGATCAAAGAACTCGCTGCTCCCTTTTTCGCAGGCAGCGCCCAAGCGTAACGCACGCTCATCTCACCTGATGAGACACTATATTGCATCTCCAGAGCGCCATTCTGACAGTGGTGATCACAACTGCGCTATACTTCGCCGATATCAAGCGGCCCCTTGACATCGGCAGTTGCAAATGGTGAAGTAGTAGCTGTAAGTATTGCAGCCGGTGTTTGTGGGAGGCGTGACTTTGGTTATATTGCATTGGTGCGTCTATACGCCGTCGGTTAAGATGGGCACCGCAGACAAGGAAGTTCCTCCCTCTCCACCTGCACTGTGGTGCTGATAATACACGGGCCAAATGGCATCTCATGTCAGCTTAAATGAGGTGGATTCTGCTGCACGCGGATCGCGATGACAGCGTGAGAAAAACCAAATCGACCTCGGCGCAAGCACTCTATCAGAGAACGAGCAGCCAGTTACACAGCAGCTGTGATCAGATGCGCGCCAGTCGTTTTCGGGCAGCGGCAACGTCCGTCTTCAAGACAGGCTGCGCACCTGACGTAGCTATAGAGCGCCATTTGCACTAACCGTTGATTCGCACTCTGAGATCGCTAGAGCATAAGACCGCGATATGTGAACTTTGCAATTTTATCTGCTCAACACGCATACATCCAGGAGACTTGCAGGGATGAGCTGGCGTTGCACTGGGGTAAGTTAAAGGCTTGGCGCTCCACTTGCGGCGAGTGCATAAATGCATTTTGTCGGCTACAATCGGAGAAAGGTGCTCCCTGCTGTTAACAGCGAAGCTGTTCCAGCGCATATAGTGTTCCGGGAATTGCAGCGATTCGCGCGTTTTTAGAGCAAATAAACGATTCGGGAGGCACCTTCCCCGAGTTCTATGGCGGGACATAACGGCACGACGCAGGCATTTCTGTGTCACTGCGTGCTGCGTGGGGCGCATTAGTCACTCGCACATAGCGCCGCGGGCTGCGTCGTTTTTCTGTGCCACCGCCTCATTCAGTTCGAGCTCGCTTCAAGGGTACGTTCTCGGCAGAAAAAATAAAAAAAAAATGGAGGAAGAAAGCGTTATGTCCAACCTTGCTCTCTAGCCGACGGCTGCCTTTACGTGTCCCTTTTAGTTTCTACAAGCTCTACATTTATTACCCTCCAGGCGGCTCTGCCGACTCATTCGATAGTTGGTTCAGGAATACCGGGGCAGAGGTGGGCATCTGACCTCAAAAATCTGAACCTCACCTCAACCTCAATAAGAATTTGCCGACCTCAGTCAACCTCAACCTCATCAGTTGAGGTTGAGGTCTCCTTAGACGCCCTCACCTCACTTTTCCTGAGGCCACTGCTGACCTCACTCAACCTCACCTCAACCCCAAATTGCGAGGTTGAGGTCGGCTGCTCGACCTCAGAAAACTAACAAAAAACAAAACAAAAGCGATTAAGAAGTTTTTCAGTTAAAAACAATTCTGAGAATCCTGTGAGACAGGAAAGCCAAAATGATGATGGTATTATTTAACAAGGTGCCTACAGACACGATTGATGTGCACGCAATAGGAGAAGCTTATAATCTGGGATGAACCCTCAGAGAGTGTATGGCCTGCGGGCAGGGGTTTCCCATACGCGGTTACTACCAGTACGTCGGTGAGTACTTTATATGTGTCAATACTTGGCAGCCTGCTTCCTGTATACTTGTTCGTATTGGAAGCCTCCCGCTAATTCACGCACGAACCGGCAATTCACAAACACAGCCTTTCTACACCATCTACCATAAATTGGGAGGAGGGGGGGAGGAATTCACGATACTCGTCGATGTACTTTCCAATGCGACGGTTATGTAGACGCATATCACTATATTTCGATTTTCTAGCTCTCTCCGGCATAGCGAGAATGCTCTTTTCAGTCCTCTGTATGTTTGTTGCCTTCGAAAACACTTAACAAGCTGCGGCTGTAGTCCACCAACAGGGGCACGTTGTATTTATGTCCGTGTAGAAGCGAGCGGCTTCTTTTATTATTGCGAAAGCATTAGATTGCTCACTGTCAAGGTCATATCGGCAAAAAAGCATCCGCAAGAAACGGCGCCATGCGGCGTCACGAGCCGACGAGTCACGCGACGAAGATGATGACGTCACATAATTAATCAGTGCTAATTAATATGATTGGGTAACGCTAAGACTAATTGGTATTATTAGTGATGACATCATATGAGTGTGACGTCATACCAGGTCACGTGACGGCGATGTAACGTGAGATCAAACCTAGTCACGTGACGACGCTGTAATATGACATCACACCTACTCACGTGACAACGATGTAATTTCTCGTTATACCAGGCTCCCATCCACCCCCCTTCCACCCCATTTCAAGATCCATATGGATCCCACATTACTACACATGCGCGCATGACACATTACAAAGAGCGCCCACAACCCGGCCCACATTAAGAACATTCGGATTGTCCAGCAGGTAAACGTGCCAGTTCTCATGTATATCATACTGCAAATATCATGCAACGACACATGCCTTTGACTCTCGAGATGAGGGCGATGATGATGATGCTAACAGTGTATCCTTATGAGCCTGGGGAAGTCTGATATACCGCTGCCAAATTAAAAGTTGCCAGAATATTGATTAAATATTGTACATTACCCAGCAACCGAAGACAATTACTTTGCGGGAAAATAGGATTACCTGCAGCTAATAATTAAGGATGATAATGTTCCTGGGAGGTCAAGACCCTCCCCTGTTTGCGCCACTTCCCTCCAGGTGGCCATGGTAATTGTTTCGAAATCCTGGGAAATCTCCGATGACTCGGTGAACCCGCAGCATTTTGAAAGAAAGGGCTAGATTACGTCTTCGAACACTGTTCCAACTATTAAAATCACACGGGTCAAAACAACTGACCTAGAACGGGGAGCGTGAACCTTTCGCTCTCTCTATCAGGATCACCAAGGCTCTCCGCTCAAATTCCCCGGCAGCGAAATCTTTATCCGAGTACCCCCCCCCCCCCCCCCCCAACCCACCCACCACCCCTCCCCTAACCCGGGGGAAAAAAAACCGCCTAAAGTACTCATACGCCTCAACAGAATTCTGGGTACCATTTCGTCAACCAGTATGAGACAAGCTGCTTTAAGGCAATCACTTGTTTTCCTTCAAAGCTGATTAATCAATGGTACGCCAGCATCCTCCACGTTTTTTACCCGCGAGCACTGCGCGAACATTCTGCGAAGCCGTTTAAGGTGAACGATGGGTCTCTGCAAAATAGTTAAAGGAAAGATAACGTGTAGTGTCTGGTCGTCTGCAAGGCAGGCCGCCAACTTAACTGATCCCATAGGAGAAAAGGAAAAAAAGAAAATAATTAGAAACATTCAAACAAAAATCGCACACTAAAAACAGAAGCGAACAACAGTGTGCCCCATTAAACGTCATATTAGAAGGTTTGAAACAGTGACTCAGCAGCACAGCGCGAGCATGTAATCAGTTCCATTCACACATCTTCATTAATAAAAAGGAAAAAGAATCGGCTACCACATCATCATACATTCATTATAGCTTTGCATTTTTTCGGCACTGCAACACCGCTATGCTGGCGCGTTCGCCTCGTGTTGTGGTGTTTCGGTATAATAAGCGAATTTCCGAGAACGAACAAGGAACAGGAGACCAAAGAGAGGTTATTCGGAAGGATAAAAAAGCGAAATTATATTTGTATCTGCTTGCATTATGAAACGGGAATATCAATAATTAGTGTGAGATTCGAAAGGGAAGTCACCGATCAAAAGCTTCGACGGTGTTACAGGTTTTTCTGGCTTAGTGCTTTATAAATCAAATCAGCAGGTGTCATTATTAGGAACCACCTGAATCACATTCTCTCGCCTGTGCCGACTACTCCAGTTTCTGTTAAGTCAGCTTGTAATGTACAGCAGGATCCCCTTTATTCGACTGCAAGGCAAGAACCATGACGTCAGCGCCGGCAACGAGCATGAACACGAAGCAGTCTTGCCTGGGGCCATCCGCACTGCGACGAATTTATTGCGCGCTTGTTGGACTGAACTTATTTGTTTGCGGCATAAAACAAAGCTACCGCGGGCCAACGTGAGTTACGTGCTTTGCGCGCTCCTGTGAGTTTGAGCCGACCGGCAGGCAGCTACGGGTGCTACGCCAGCGGAGTAAGGGGGAGGGAGAGTGGCGTGCTGTGACAGTAACACTCCTTCCGGGAAGACCAGAGGGGTACGTCTTCCTGTAGGCTCGGACTGAACGGACATTACGGCGCAGCACCGGAAGCTAAGAGGGAACTGCAGCATCCGGTTGTTCAAACAGGGGAAACCGAACACCAAGCGTCATCACTGCATGCACATTGCGGCGGTGCCCTGCAACTCAGCTTCGGAGGCGGCACTCGTCGGAGTAAGACGTGGCAACTGCAAAGTATCGACCTCAAAATTTCGGCCTCACCGAATGACGACTTCACTCAACCTCAAACTCACGCTTGAGGTTGAGGTCTCATTTGCTGACCTCACTCACAAAATTTCGAGCCGTCGCCGACCTCACCTCACGACGTGAGGTTGAGGTCTACCTCATGAGGTTGCCCACCTCTGCACCGAATTGTACGTTGATAAAAGCGCATATAACTTTGCCACTCATTACCAAAGTTTCTTTCCTGGAAGTTCTATTTTTCTTTTTTTTTTGCGTTCCCGTGCATGGATGTCCTTCCAGAAAATCTCCCTAACAGATAACCGTCCAAAAGCAGGGCGATATTCGCGGCGGACAGACGGAAGGAAGAGGCACTCGGCCCTGTTTTCCCCCTCGAACGCACAACCCGCAGTGCGCTACTGCCGCGCCCAGACGGCGCTCCTCGTCTGCGCTAGAGAGAGCATCGCAGAAGGGCGCATGGCTGCGAAGCCCTCGGGAGTCACGTTGGCTGGCGGCTAATGGCCCGGCGGCGCACCACATCCGCTTTCACCGCTCCCTACGCGTCGCCTCGCCGCCTCGCGTCGCCGTACATAGCCGCACGGCCCCCATCGGCCTCGGGGAGCTCGTTCGGAAGCCACTTGCGGCGCCGCTGCCGCTTTGGCGTCGAAAAGGGCGCGCGCGGACTGCTCCGCGGCATCCTCGGTTTTTCAGTGTGGTTCGCAATGCAGACTCACACTATCAAGCAACGCATGGACAGCTGGAGCACCGTGGTTGAGGACAGCATTGACGATGGGAACGATTGGACAGCGCCGACAATCGTTTCAATCGTTTCTATCAACATGCACCAACCAATGCGACAAAAGTCCACTTCTTGATCAGCATTGACCTCCGCAACCTGGTTTTCACTATGGGGTAGCGGTTCGCGCTGGAGTGCATGGATGAAACGAGACACGAGGACAAGGAGCCGTTCTATGCCTCCTTGTTGAAACCTGGTCCTCTTTAACGCGCTCAGATGGCTTGCTTCGACGTCACGGCAACTGCCATGTTGTCGAAGCGAGAGCACAGCCAGAACCTGTGCGTTTCTGTTGTGCGCCAGTGACGTTCTGTTCGGGGAATTTCGCCTTCTTCAGTGAATTTTAGCAGTATAAAACTTGGCGAAAAAGGAATATTTTTCATGGGTTTTCAGGACATGTGAACAATCTAAGTTATCACGTTTTTTTTTCTCCAAGTTTCCGGTTTTTCGAAATTGCTGCAGAAAAAAAGGGCCACAAATAAGGTTTTTTTTTAGCATAATTAAGATCATTTTCGGTTACGGTATGTGACATCACCGTTCTCCGCTTATCACCACCTGCTCTAGCTCGCACCGTGCAAGCTATACGTGGTTGGCTATCATATGGCAACCATGTTGTCACGTGCAAGCCATCTAACGCGGCCGCGCGTCGAAGTGGCGACCCCGCACTTTGCACTAAAATCGCAAGGGAAATCAGTCGCTTCCTCTTACGCTGTCAGTCGCGCACATTATTTCTTCGTCCAGAGCAATGGCGGTACCCGCAACACACATCGAGCTGATGGGCCCTGCTCAGCCAATCAACGACGCGATCGGCTTGCATGCAGCGGGTGTATGACGGCGATGCGTCATAACGGAGTGAGCATGCGACCACGGAGAAGAGGCCATTCAACACACAGTCCTGGCGATGAGCATTGCGGAAAACCGTCGTAAACGGTTGATCAGCGGTTGTCCCCGTGCACACTGCCCGCCTGCCGATCGGCGCCCGTGTGTTTCAATGTTATCTCACGGCCGCTTTTTGCGTCGGCGACGGGGCTGACTCAGGCGCAGAATCGCTGAGCGTGGGCGAACGAGTAATGGGGGAAATGTCCGCCATTTACATACGCGTTTTCGCCTTTGCGCGCAAAACAGGTGTTAGACGACTGCTTTGTTTGTTTTTGCTTCTTTCTGACGTCTAAGTATTTACTCTTGCCGATGTTGCTTTTTGCGTTTGCGCTTCCTCATGTTGCGAGGAAAATAAACAAAATCGGTTCTATTTCAAGGGAGTCAAAAGTGGCAGAAGTAACACGGCAAGCGTGGCATGTTCTGACATACATACTGGGCTTCGCACTTGGAGCGTATGAGAAGGTTTCCTACATGGGTATGCATAATTTCCGCGCTTCTCTGGCTCAGTTTCTCTTGGCAGTGTATCTGTCGAGTAGTATGTGTTCCATCCGCTACAGTTCTGGATTTTCCACTTTTCTTCCTGATCGTATTCGTGAGCATACTTTATATGCACTAGGGGTTTTTATCATATGGAAGTATCTCCGCGTCACATTTTCAGAATTTCTGATTCAGCCTTGTATTTTCCCTCTTGAATGACTTGACATTAAAAGATCGTCTGAGAAAACTTTGGAAAACCGTGTATAAAAAACAGTAGCAATAAAAAGGTTAGAAGCTCGAAAAAATAGCAGGCCCTAAACACGGGTTTGTCGCTCCACGGGTGGCCATCTAGTTCCTGAACGCGTCAGGCATCTTTTTCAGTTGTAATGGTCTTCGTGTGTCGAAATAAAGTCGCCATTAAGGTCTTGGCAATGATGCTCCCCCGGCTACTCCGAAATTATCAAACTCAAAGGCAAATTAACATGCGAACGGACGGAAATCGAATCGAGACAAATGAGACTCTTTTATCCCTTCCCTTACGGCGCGGTTCAGGTGTCCAACGATATAAGAGACAGATACTGCGCCATTTCCTTTCCCCAAAAACCAATTATTATTAATTAATGAGACTCAAAATGTAGCGTTAGTGACATAACTAGTGGCCGCAAGTCGTCCCACTGCGTCTGACGTATACTGTACACAAGCAATAGATCTGCGAGGAACTGACGTCAGCGTTTTTCTGTCCCGGGCTCTCTCTCATGCCATCTCGCCTAGTGCTTCGTTTCTGACGTCCTGAAATGAGGTTATATAAAACCATTGTTGCTCACTTCAACTTCCGGTATTAAGATTTCCTGTTTCAGGGACTGCTTTCTCTGCCAATAAATTGCGCGCAACCTCTAAGGCACGCGCGTATACCAGTTCCAGTGCGCGCTTTTCGTGCGCCTGACCGTGGGGAAAAAAAAAAAAGCGAGTAACTTTCGAGCCAAGCGTTCACCGGCCGTTCCGTTCCATTGCCAACCAGACGAGCTACCAAGCGCGGTTGTCTGCCTGGAAGAATTATGGGGGAAAGGGAGGAAGACGAGCCCGCTGCACTGAAGCATGCTGCTGGAGTATATGTACACACGCAGCAGTCGCGAGCCTTGCCAACACTTTCCCGAGCGGCCAGAGTCGTGAACGCCGCCAAGGTCTGCCTCATTTTCAGGAATGACCATGGCGTTCCCGCGCTCAGTTAGCGGCGTTCAGGGCAGCGTCATGATTGCCTCTCTCGTTATCCCGGAGCGTCTTGGATGCCCTGAGTATCCTGGATGAGGAACGACGCTTCAGGTTTTCTGCAATCCACCCCTCTTTGTGCAGCTGCCGCTTGGGGGCTAGACCGGCACGCGCTGCTTTAAGGAACCAGTTCAGGGAATCAAAAATAGGGATAAAGCCAAAAACGAAAGAAAACCAGGAGAAATCTGTTGCTGACTTAGTTCCAACAAAGATTACGCTCGCACGTCGATGCAGACGACGCTTCAACCTGCAGTTAAGCGCGCTTGCACTGTGACCGAAAATGTTCAACCATGGTTGTTGCACGGCTTATGTAGGTACTTCGAGTTCAGTGGATATATTGTTCAGGTTCTCCGCATATAAACTTAAGACTCGGGATGTGCCTTCTAGTGAGCATTTCAATCATTTTTGTTGTGCGCTATAGGAACTACTTTGTAAGGATTTGAAAAAAAAAAGTTTCATTTTGCGGACTAGAGTAAATGAACGACCTTGCAGCTCCATCCTTTCGAGAAGCGGCGCCACGTAAGCTCCACGAGAGAATTTCCAACTAATTAACTAAATAACGCCAGATAGTGTGAGCATAGGCCAAATGGTATATGTACTTGAAGCGGCACTAACACAGGCACTCGTGTCTGTCACTTGATTGATGATATTTGATGATATTTCTGTCCCGTATAGGTGCAGTTTTTCCGTGCAGATAACGCACAGGTGTACGCCCACAGATTTCATTTTGCAGACACCGCCCTATACCTGTGCTATGTCTCTCGACCATTGTGCGCGGTTTGATGTCCATCTGTGAATGCAAGCATCCCCTACAGATTATAAGTCGTCGGCTTGCATTCCCGTTTCACGGAGTGCATGCACTGCGGAGCCCAGGCGGTGCATGGATCACAGATATGGCCGAGCGCGCTCTCCGCACAGACAGGGATGAGTGTCGCGTATACAAGAGACAATGGGCCATATTGAGTGTAGATGTGTCCCCGTTCTGTGCAAGAGCGACAGTTGGCGCGGATCTCTCTGGCCTGCTTTGACAACCGTCCTGTGTCGGGAGCGGTGATCGCGGGGCCCTGGGCCCCCTGGCCAGATTAAAGGGGTGCCGAAAAGGTGATAAGGGTGATCATTGCTTTCCATGCACAGCTGGCACCCGAAATCTTGAGTCGGAGGGAAATCATTGCTCTTCGCGCGTGTTCGTTGCGTCATTTTTATCTCCGTCATCACTGTCACCCACTTAATTCCCTCTTCCTATTCCTCAAGCCAACCGCGTTCCCCTTCTCCTCGACCCGCTTTCCTTGATAGTAGGCCTGGCCATCACTGATCGGCGGATCTTAAATAAATCCACACTCTTTCAGCACAACTATAGTCGGATAAAACTCAAGAACGAAGCTGCTTTTCCCCGTTAAAGCACCCCTTTCCAGCCAATGGCGTCGGCCGATTCTCGTGACCCTGCTAGCGTGACAATGCAGAGAGTGGCAGATGAAAGGGGACAGTCCCCTCCCCGCATTGTCATGCTAGAAGATTCAGGGGAGTCGGCCGACGCCATTGGCTGGAAAGGAGGTCCTTTGTCGGGGAAAAGCCGCTTCGTTCTTGAGTTGTATCCGACTATAGCATGCGCGAATGCCGTGCTGTAAATAGGTGTAGCTGTTTAGCAAAAGAACGATCCTTGGAATTTTCCAAGACCTTCCTTTAGGTATTTCGCTTATAAAACTGCGGGCTCCATGGCCTGAACTCAAGCGCTCGTACACAGACCGTGGGCCGATGTCGCCCATGCACACTGTCACATGACGACCTCTGTCCATCCTTCCAGCTGTGCACTGCATGTCTGTGCTGTGGGGGCAGCTTATTTAGTGTTCTTGAATCTCTGTTGATATTTCTCTCAGGCAACAAATGATCTGGATCCCGAAAGGAAGGCTAAATCTTTTTCCGACCGTGAAACCGAGGGTGCGCTTACACATTCACCTTCGAGCCTCAAAATCTCGGTGGCTTCCACAAGCAATATAAAAATGTTGCTGTCATTCCTCGCATGCACCAAATTTCACACAACCTTAAGAAAATTGGAAGGAAAGCAGGACTAGTCGTTGCCTTTTCCGCCCCCCAGCGCCTATCGCAGCTCTGTGGGATTGTAAATGAAAAAGAAAAAAGGAACAGAGGCTGCACCACTCGGCACAGAAATCCCTCAACGGAATGCGCGGAAGGCGCCGTCTACTCAATTCATTTGTCTTGTCGCAAGGTATACATCGGCCAAACAGGCCGATACATCAGTGAAAGGCTAATGGATCACAAGAATGACTTATCAGGTACATCACTCGGGAATCTGCCAGTCCACTGCCGAAACTGTCACCCAAAAAAGCCATGCCACCCAGTGTTCGAAAAAGCCACTGTGTTAAAAAAGCGACGATACAAGCTGACACGTGAAATAGTGGAAGCCACCGAGATTCTGAGGCTCGATGGTGAATGTGTAAGCGCACCCTCGGTTTCACGGTCGGAAAAAGAATTAGCCTTTCTTTCCGGATATGTTTGACTTAATCTTGGTTTTACAAAGGAGCAACACATGATATGGCGCGAGAACAGCGAGTACGACACGTGATATGTGAGAAATGCTGAAGCGAAGGAGGAAATATTCATTTCGAAACGTAGTGCGACGAACGATGAAGCCAGGTCCGTGCTTTGATAGCCTTTGGTAAAATTGGTATTTGCTTCCTTAAAGACGGTGGCCCTGGGTACTCCAAGAAATTAGCAGCTGTCCAACGGTTTAGCCAAACCGCCACTATTCGTATACAAGCACAATGGATCGTTCGCACGCTCGGTTCAGCCACGAAACAAATGCGGATACGCCAAAGAAAAAGCTCACTGAGACGCCATCGTTTACGTCCTGAAGGAAAGTACAAATGTGTTCGTTTTTTTTTCTCGTAAAACTGCTGCTTTGGTGCGCAAAAAAAAAAAAAAACATTAACCGTTGCAAAACAAAAATTAGCGGTAGTCGTTTTTGATAGTCATCTCACTCGTGAGCGCTTCGCAAGCTACTGTACCAATTCAAAGTTACCCACAGACCCCATAATGGTGACGTCACAGCTGGCTGCCTCCTGACCTTGCGTCATCGGGGCGAAGCTGCAGAAGTGCCCGTTTGTAACCGGGAATGCCGGCGGGCGCTCGGCGAAAGCGGGCATCTCCAGATCGTGGCTGCCGGTGCGTGCAGGGCCTCAGCGGCAGCGCCGCGCGCGTTTCCCTCCGTGGGCGCGGCCCCGCTTTTACGGGCCATAAATACGCGCCGCCGCGCAGCTGACAAGTGGGCCAAGGAACCATATGAGACGCCCGGCGGCCCCTCACCTCCCTCTGACGTCAGAGCCGCCGCCGCCTCCCGCGCGAAGCCGCGCCGCGCACCCAGACGTGGGTCGGCCGCCGCGGTTCGTGCCTAGGGTGCGCTGCCTATGTGCTAGCGTGCTACCGCCCGCGAGCATCGCTGTTGCACGCACGTAGACCGCAGGTCGAGATTGATGGACGGCCGCCTCCATCGGCGGGCTTTGTGTAGTTCCGTTTGGCCGCGAAAGCCACCGTTCACGCACTGAAAGCACGAATGCGCCTTGGAGAAGAAAAAAAAAAAAACAAGTAGGTAGAGGAAAAAAAAAAGGGGTGAAAATGAGTGCGTTTGCCGCTTGACAGCCGGCATTCCAAATCACGACCTCGGGTTCGGCATGTGCTCCCTCCCAGTCACACCACCGCGCGTCGTGCTCTCGGCAGTGGGTCGCGACCGATGCTGAGCGGATGCGCTGTCGGCAGTAAATGTTTACTGGATGCGGGTGTGAGAATAAAAAAAAAAGATATTACTTCGGTGCAGACACTTATAGGCTAGTTGCCTGAAATGTCTCAAGGTATGAATGGACGTGCATGGTCTAGTAACAATTCCAGGTGGCTGGATCGCGAGGCAGTACTGTACCATTTTTTTTTCCTCCGAGCACACCATCCGTAAAGCTTTCCTGCCGATATATATAGTACCTTAGTATAAAACAGTGTCGACGCGCTAGCTGGTGAAGGTTGCACCGACGGAGACACCGCCTCTGCCTCTTCATCTCCCGTTACAGCGACCCGGGAGCAAATATATATCCATAGATATATATTCCTACCACAGCGCTGCATTGCACTGCAGTATGTATAAATAAATAAATAAATAAATGCCCAGGAAAAAGTAGCGACGCGGGAAGAAGAGAAGAGCGCATTTTGGATTTACATAAGCCATCCGCAGGGTTCTCGAATGTGTTCTTCCCGCTTCAACACCGCCGAAATGCAGCGACCGGGAATGCAACCCGCTGCCCCGGCGGGTCAGTGTCGGGGTGCCCCGTAGCAAATGATACGCAGGGGCGTGCCAACAGACGGGCGCTCAAGTGCGCGCACGGGAATCGCGCGGCAGTGGGCGACGCTGACAACGACAGGTCCGAGTCGCGGTCGCCTCGCCGTGGCGTCGAGGAGAAGGGGGAGGGAACCTGGCGGAGAACGCGATCAGCCTGTTTACGATAGCGTTTGCGGACGCCCACTTGGCTCGTGGCGCGGCGAGGTGAAAGTCGTGGGCGCCTGCCGTCATTCATTTGCATGAGAACGGCGCTTTTCAGGCGACGCTGTCCCAAAGACAGGTGCCACATAAGCCGCTTCGACGGAACTGCTCCGCGCGCGCGCGCGCGTTCCGGGTCGGGGAACCGCCGAACAGAAAACGCGCGCGCGCAAAAAAAAAAAAAAAGCGCAGCATAATAGGTGGGATGAAAAAGATGAAGACAGCAGGCCGTCATAACGGTGTGACTCGCCACCGCGTCCGTGACGGCCGTGAGTCAGTGCGCCCGGTGAACCGGGACACTCTGCGTGGCATGCATTGTGCGTGTGCGCACGCGTCTCGATTCAACGTCATCGCACCGCCCAGAAGGAGACATCCTGAAAAGCCAAGGCTACGGAACGCCCATAGCTGCCACGTACTACGCCATAGTGACGTCAGAAGCGATATTTGTGAACCGCGACCCGTCAGACTTTTTATGAGCCTATATTTGCGGCATGGTCATCAGCTAAAGAGAGCGCCAGTTTAGGCAGTATACACGTTAAGAGAAATCACGGATCAAGCCTGTCAGCGCTTTCATCTCCTTTTTGTTGAAGCCAGGCTATTCGCGCGTATTGTGCGTTGTCTTCGCGCAGCTATGTTGAACACGAGTTTACTCTGTAGCTAATTAACAGCGCACGACATATTTGAGGTATGCGAGAAGAGTCTATGGTAAAACAGCGCGGAAAAACACGAGGACGGAACAAACACGACGACACGAGCGCTGCTTTACCATGGATAGTAGTAACCAACTTTCCCAGCTTTCCGTACTTCGAGAAGAGTCTGTCGCGAAGGAAAAAAAGATTAATGGGGGTTTAACGTCCCAAAGCAACTCAGACTATGAGACACGCCGTAGTGAAGGGCTCCGGGAATTTCGACCACCTGGGGTTCTTGAACGTGCACTGACATCGCACAGTACACGGGCCTGTAGAATTTCGCCGCCATCGAAATTCGACCGCCGCGGCCGTAAGGAAAAAAGGAACAGGGCCCATGTTCGCGGTGCTTTTCGTCTGCATTATATTGGCACTTGACTTGGTTAACGTCTTAATTGGCAGTTAAAAGGCCAACCGGCCACAATCCTCACTCGCTCTTTTCGGTGTATACTGTTGCGCTTAACAACACTGTCGCCGTTCTTTAAAAAATAAGCAAAAACTGCTGTAACTGGCCTCACTTCACTGGCCCCACTTTATCCAATTCGTGCGTCGTACGTCGCATATGAAAGGCAAGGACCTGTTGCGACGTTAGCTGTCACGCTGTTACGCGCATGTAATGTACGCGAATCGTAGCAACCGCGAGCATTGCTTCACCCGAGCCGCGTACACCCGCAGCCGCGCGTCCGTATACAGCATGCAGCACGTGACACGCGCCAGCGTGCTGCTGCTGCAGGTGCTGCTGGAAGCCCATTTGTCGATACAGCGCGAAGCGCCGCGGCTTCGGCGCTCACTCGCAAACGCTTCCTGCATGGTGTTTCGACGGATGCGGAAATAGCACGTTCAAGGCGAGGCATTCTGCCAAAGAGACGGAAATGCGCTATTTGCGCGCGGCTGTACGAGTCACCCGGCCGTATGCACTGCCGCAAATACCGCCGACCGATAACCGCGACTGCGCCTCGCCGTGAGGGCTTTCTTTGACTTGGCCTGTCTTTCTCAGCCCTTTGCAGTCAACGCCTGTGGCGAAAGTTTTCGCTCGGCAAACGGCGCCAGCAGCAATTCAAAGACGGCGATTCCTTCCATGACCCTCGGCGACGCCCACTTTATTGCATGCGCGCGTGCATATACGACGCTCCGCGATGTCTTTTTCACGCCCGCAGGTGACGTTAGCAACGATAGCGGCTCTTGAGTCAGCGCTCGACGTCAGTGAATTTCCGCCTGCGGTAGACATTGTGACAAACAAATGGACACCTTTTGTCTCGCGGCTGCTGGCGGAGTATGCCGTCGCGAACAAAGGGCTCGAGCAGCTGAAAAACCGCAGCACAGGACGGTACAGCTGACGGCCGCTTACTTCGACGAAAGCGAAACCAAAGAAACAAAATAGAAAGAAGAAGCGAATTTTTTTCGATTTCTGTTTCCCACCGTAAAGCTTTCAGCTCAAGACGTAGGTGAATTTCTGCAGCGGCAGTAAAATTTGTGGCTCTTGGCTCGTTAACTTCAGCGCTGCCCTAGCAGAAGGTTTTGACAGAAGTCAGCTATTTTACTTCTCTTAAGCGCGTAGTTCTTACAACTAATCTCGCTGAGCACGTCCCGTGCTCACTATAGCTTAGCCACCTCAGACGACCTGAGCGAACGAAAACAACTAACGCAGCGCCCTGTAATTCGGCTTCTTGTACTCGTAGGAACAGTGGCTTGTATGACACTGAAACTTTTATGCCTGAAAAAGAAATGATGCAGCGGCGAATTTATGGGCAACATTTCTGTCTAATTTACACAATGCATTTCTTGAACTTTCTTCGCTTAAAAAAAAAGAAAAAAGAAAGGGGAAAGGGTGATAACGATGCTTTCCTACACGACATTTCTCTCTTACGGAGGGAGATGGCTCCCCACTTTTATTCCGCCGCTGAAAAGAGCAATGCTGTATGGTATTTTCCTCTCCTTCCTTGTTGCTGTTATTGTGATGACGTGTAATTTATATGATATAAATGCAAGACGGGTCCAAACAGTGATTCACTACACCCGAAGTTTTCGGCAGAGAGTGAGAAACGAATAGGCGTGAGCCGTCCACACGAAACTTTCCGGCTTTTGTCCTTATCCGCTGCCCTAATTAATTACGCATTCCGAGAGCCAGAAACAAACACTTTTCTTGAGCGACTCGTGTTCGAGCGCACAAGATGGGAAGTGCATGTAGCTCATTGCAAAGAATGCAAGCCCAGATTCTGGGAAACCACAATAATCGGGTGGTTCACAGACCGGAATGAAATATTAATCTTGTAAGCATACGCGATGGCACGAGCCGGTGCCATGGAATGTGTAAGTGATCCATCGTTATTGCTGACGCTGAGTGAGATTGGATTGTTGACAGGCAGCGCGATGTTTCGATTTACGTGAATTGCACCTCCCATCTTGTTGGGTTTTTCATTCGTTTTGTATATTTGTTCTTTGCTATGTGCATATATAAGGAAAGCAGCGATACTAGTAAACAGTTGAAAGTTCGCGCACGTTACCTGTCTCGTCTTACCGTTCTTTGTTGTAAGCTCCTGAGTTTAGGCACAGCGCGCCAACACCTCAAAGATGAAAAACGAACTAGCCACCATTGCAACATTGAATTATTGTTCGACCAAAGCAAAAATACCATGCACTCAAGCTTATACAGCAATTACTGAAAACTTTCATTAATGGCTATATAAGCTTGACTCCATGGTATCCGTCTGGATGTGAGTGTATACCCGAACAGTCGGCCTGGTTGGTGGTCCTTGCAAATTATTATAGTTAAACCAAGATCTGCACCAGCGGCGGCTCCAGGCGGCCTAGCGCCTGACACCACCCTTCTACTTCACAATTGGCGGGCCTGCATGCTCTCACAAGGTTACTTTACCCTTTCAGATAAATTTGGATGTATGCTGTTTCAGTATTTAACTAAGGTTAGGGCAAGGTTATTTGTAACGTTTCGGAAACGTTAGAAAAAAAAAGACATTAAGAACAATATATGAACGTTTGACCGAAACAACAAAGTAACATCGCTATGTTTTGGTGCTGCCTGGGTTACTACCCGAGTAAATATCTGTGGCACAAAATCCAAAGCTTGTTCGATCATTAAACGGTGCACAGTTACGCTAAACCATGTGGTTACGGCGCGATGGGCATGTGTATTAATTATAAAGAGCAACTGTTACAATTCAAAAGACCACAGGTCTAAATCGAGTATACCTTTCTCGAGCGGCATATGCGAAAAGACTCAGTAGTCAGAAGTTAATAACAGGCGGTATTCCATCCTCTGGTTTCGTAGGTGCGTTACAGCGCTGGAAAATGAACCCGAAATGAGGACGCGAAGTGCGCGGAACTGACGGAGCGTCCGAAAGGGGCGTACTCAAGCAGTGACGTGCTGCGCGCATTCCAACGCGCGGCAAGCACAAGCCGCGGCGAACTACATGCCACATCGCGCGCGCAGTCTGTGCGCGAAAAAAAATAATCCTTGTGATTTTTTTAAAAGAACTTATTCACCGACCGGAACAAAAGCATTAGCTTTAAGCCTGAATGTTTTAGTAATCATCAAGATATTACAGTGCTGGCATGTGACTGATTTAGCCTCGAACACAAAACGTCACGTCACTAGAGACGGCAGCGCGCCCTCGCCGACGCGCGCGCGTAGAGCGGGCGCAGGCGCAAGCAGGCGCGGCGGAAGAAAACGCGTTTTGCCATTTTAGCTCCGGAGGTGGATCGGTGTGCTGTGTGTGGCGTTGTTGTGCGTTTCTCGCTGCATTGAAGTTTCTACTCGTCGCCAGTAAAACGCAAACATGGTGCAGGGATGTGGGATGTCGTGTATCAAAAACCTGCTATTCATATTTAACTTCTTTTTTGCGGTAAGTGCGACTTTTTATTTGCTGTTACCGTCCCTATTGGGCTTGATGCGCTTTTGTTCGTAGCAGACGACGTCTTACTTGTTGATATGGCCGTTTTCGATGCCAGATGTGATGACAACAGATGTGAACCACGCGACAGCCTCGGTTCAGTCAGTTGTTTCCAACGCGTCAGTGTTTTATAGCGAGCGGCTGTTTTCAAGACCAGCTTGCGGGGAGTGTCTCATCTTATGGGGGCCGTCCATGGAGCCCCTACCATCGTTTGTCAGGCTCGATGCAGAGCTTCGCGCTATATTCGCGCTTCAGAATTGGTGGCCGCTAGCCAAATAAGTCAGTTTTGCATATGTGGCTACGCATTAGCGAAAACACTGCACAGGTCGCATCATGCATGTTTCCCATTTGGATGAAGGACCGCCTTATCTGAGTTTGTTTTACAACTGGCGGTGAAGTTGGTGCTTGCTTGAGCAGTGCTGAATACACCGCGCGGCGTTATCTGTTGCTGTAAGGGTCGAGATTTAGTTTGATGCGTTTTTCTTTCAGACTCTTTTAACCGACGTCGCATGTTAAGCACACGTTTTCGCCGTATACATTCAAGATGACACGCTTGACGTGTGCTAAATGCACGGAACACTGCGCAGCTCAAACTTTCGCGGTCATTTCAAACTAAGTTGGGAGTGTTCACCGAGCATCTGGCTTGCTTTACTAGGTGTGGAACAGTGTCGTACACATGTAGTTTCGCTGCATTTGCAATTTAGTTTCATTTGTTTTTTTGTTGCAGTGCCGGGTAGCGTAGAAGATCTAGGCGTATATCATTCATTTATAACTGCAATTGCGGCGGCTGCCGATGCAGGCGCGTTTTTACGTTGGCCTTAGCCAGCTCCGATCAGTAGTGATTCGAGCCACATTTATATGTGCATAATTTACCTGGACTCTTTTGGTGGCACATTTTAACATTGTAAAAGGCTTTATTTTCGTGCCCCCAGTTTTTCGCCCTTTCGTACTTACCATTCTGCAGTCAAGCGAAGCGTACGCATTCAGTTTCGCGAGATATGGCCGCCAGCAGCGTAGATTACGTCGTCATCCTAGCTGCACGGCTCAGACTATCCAACTAAACGACCGCAGCATTACCGTGCTGAAGACAGCCGTGATGAACTGTTATGGACTGGTATGCTCCATATGTGCGAGATGGCATGTAGCAGCAGTAGGACAGAGCCATTTTATGCGGCAGTGCAGTGAAACCTGCTCATGCACCATTGCGCGTTTATTTCCCACAAACAGTTAGACAAGGCTGCATTTGCGCAAGCATATGCACAGTGGCAATAAAATTGTGTAAATATGTGCCCACTCTCGTAAGTTTTCTATGTCATGGTAATGACGGGCTGCACAATGTTTTGCTGCGAAAACCTTCATGTGCATCTTTTAGGGTATTTGAACTGAAGCCGAAGAAAGTGCAGCTCTTAAATATCTAATTTTATGACAGTACCAACTGTATGTTGGACCTACATTCCAAAAATTTCTGGGTATGCTGGCTGTTGCCAAAAATTAGGTCCCCGAAGTATAAGTCACAATATACTTCTTTGGAATAGAGCTGTTGGCTGCTGACATGGCAAGTCCATGCCATTTTTTTACTCACTTGCTCATTGAGATACATATGAAGAAATTCAGCAGTCACTGAAATTGAGGAAAACATAGGGGAATGTTTTGTTGATTTTTAATTTGTGTGTTTGATGAATGGAAGTTAGTAATGGAACCATTTTTTACCTGAAAGATAATGGGTTATAAAGTAGAAGAAAAAGCAACCACATATGTTGCCTGTGGTGCTCTACCAACTTAGGTACGACGATGGCTGTCTAATCTCCTTTCGAGTGTATGTGAGGGCCTTGGGATCAGTAGCCATGGGGCCACAGTGGCGGTGTCACGAAAGATGTCTTAGACAACATAGTACACACCTGTGTTTGGTGCACAAGCCTTAGTCATCCAAAAACCATCTGTAGAATAAGCATAAAAAAGCTGACACAAAGTAAAAAGCACTGTGAGATAATCCGTATGGAGATGGAGGCTTGTTATGATACCCTCTGTATGTTATTGAGTTGTTCTCTTGTACTCGAAGTTTGAATTCCTCTTTCTGTACTGCTGCAAGGTGTGTAAGGTAGCTGGCTGGTCATTGTTTTGGATGACAAATGTTTCTTGTGGCAGTTGCTTCATTTCTGATAGGGGGATTTCATTTATGCGCGCTCTGTTGATACAAAGTCACATAGCTTCTTATACCAGCGTTTTTGTTGTGTTTTCTTTAGATCACCTTGCCTTAACTGCTCATTGCATTTATATGCTGCCCTTGTGGTGCAGCCTCTTTGCTTTAGTTGGTGTAGTACAGTCTACTTGAAAAAAGATAGGTGCATTAGTGCCTTCTGGTTCGCAGAAAGTGGGGTATATGCACGGCAGCTGCAGTAGCATTCTGGAAACAAGGTTTCTGGTGGGTTCAACCTTTTCACTAATGTGAGGCTGGTTGTTGATATGTGACAGCAGTTTTCTAACTATGCTAGTCATTGTCTTAGTTTTCTTTGCTTGTTTGATTGCTAAGAGCCTAGATAGTACCAAAATTGTGTGTTTTGGACTTCATCGCACATTAAGCTGCCTAGTAAAATGCGCCAAACAGGTTTATGCAGTACTGGCTAAGACATTGTTTGTCACCTTGCCATGGTGGCTCAGTGGCTTTGGCATTTCGCTACTGTTCCCAAAGTTGTCATCAAATTCTGGCCGTGGTGGCTACATTGTGATAGAGTTGAAGTGCAAAAACTCCAGTGTGCTGTGCAAAGTCTGGGTGCATTACTGAACCCCAGGTGGTCTGAATTATTCTGGAACCCTCCACTACAGCAACCCTGGTAGGTCATTTGTGATTACGAGAAGTTAATTAAACCCCACAATTTACAATTTTTTAAGACCATTCATCGAACATGATTTTTCTATTTGGATCTCAGGTGTATTTGCCTTCTCAAGCATATGAAGAAAACTGGGAATGGCACAGCCATCCTCATTCTCCATGTTTGACACCAAGTGACAAAATTTTCTCTGCAGCCTTAGTTCATTTGTGCTAATTTTTTGATGCCATTGTAGTTGGTGCTAAGCCCATTGTCCTTTATGTGGTGCGGGCTGGGCGATATTATTTTTTTTTTTTAACTTGCCAGACTAATTTATATCAGCAATGCTGTAATGGCGGCTAGTTGATTTGTCATCTTCAGGTTGGCGTGCTATACTTTGGCAGAAGGACTACTTACAAAGAACAGGACAAGCGCACGTACCTGTCTTGTCCTGTTTTTTGTAAGTAACCCTTGTGCCAAAGTATAGTGCGCCAACCTGAAGATAATTTATATAGTTTGTGCTAGGTCATTCGGTGTCCAAAAACCATGCTGCCTGTATTTATATGCCTTAGTCGACTGGTTAGCAAAGTGGATGAGTGCTCAATTGCGCCTTAAAGGAAACAGATTGACACCGGTTATTGATGGTAAATGTTTATAATATCTTGTTTTATTTGTGTATTGTGGCTCGTTACATGATTTAAGTTTGTAAACCATCAAACCTTATGCCACCTAATAAATTTTACATGATATAGATTGCATTACATGCAGAAATGTGAATTGTATATAAGCTATTCTCATGGCTGTGATCATTCTGAAACAAGCTTAGCAAACTGAGGCTACTTGTTATTCTGAATGTAATATTAGAAATCGAACTGCAAAATGCTTGCTGGCTAAACAGATGCGGCATCCACAAAGGCAGCTGTCTGATGTGTGATGTTTCTATTTGTGCATTATTTGACTTATTGCATGAGGTCAAGCATAAATAGTGCTTAAATAGTGCTTCATTCTTAAATAGTGTTAGCCTTTGATGAATTTTTTTGGGCAGATTTGGTGAGTTTAAAGAATTCCATAATAATGCAGTGGTATCACCATAACTGGGATGTGTGCTGACTTGTATTTCCCTTCCTTTCTCATGTCGCAGCTCAGGCTATTTGATGCAGTGTGGTGGGTGTGCACTGGATGAGGGATGACATTGTGGAACAAGCACTGATAGACTCGTATTTGTTGTTACATGTAATAATGCATGTGAATGAAAGAAAAGGGAAGCAAAAGGAAACCCATTGAGAAATTAACTAGTCTTGCATGTGTACAGTTACATGTTTTTGATTAGTAGTAAATTTGAGAATAATGACACAAAGATTCAAGACCTCAAGAATCTTTGAATCATTATTTCAAGTTTTGCTCGACCGTGCCTCACGAGGCATCACGTGTTGACCCTGACAGAAGAGATGGTCCAAACACACAAACACCATAAACATTCAGCTTCTTTACTACCACTGGTGCTACTTCTGCCTTGCTCTGCTTTTCCTCTTACAAACTCCTCTAGTGGCACCGTCATGCGGCCGAAACTGTATTATCTGGCACTTTGCAAGCCTTGGGCATGCCAAGGGCTAGCGGCTTGGTCTTCTAGCGGTTTTAAGCAATTTCTGCATTGCTTAAAACCTGGGTACATTGCATCTGTTGCTACTTTTTAGCCACTGGTTGTTTATAATTACAGCATTTGTCTGCCACTGCGGTGGCTCAGTGGTTACGGCACTCATCTGCTGACCTGTAAGACGTGGGTTCGATCCCGGCCGTGGCGGTCACATTTCGATGGAGGTGAAATGCTAGAGGCCCATGTACTATGCGATGTCAGTTTGCATTAAAAGAACCCCAGGTGGCTGAAATTTCCGGAGCCCTTCACTACTGCGTCTCTCATAGCCTGAGTCACTTTGGGACGTTAAACCCCCATAAACCAAAACAACCATTTGTCTCTCATCTACAAACAGGGCTTTTCATTCCGTCTGCCTGAAATTTTGGTGTACAGGTAGTTTTACATTGCTACACGTGGTTGATTCCGAGGCATTGCAAATAAATGATGCATACTGGTTGCATAGCCAGCACTCTTTTTCATTGTTATTGTTGGCGGCGGTTTTGCTTTCTCCTCGTGGATGAACTGTCTGCTGTGAAAATGTCCACCAAGAGTGAGGGCATTTATGCTTTTTATAACCTATTCATGCCTTGCCTTTGTTTTGGCAATGTGCCACTGTGATGTGCCACTGATACTGTAGTCTCCTTTGATGACACTCTCCCAGGTAATGCTGAAAATCTGCCTCCCAGTGTATTAAATGGGCTTATTGAGGAGTATCTGGATAATTTTTCTAACCATATATTGCCGTTTTTACAGACGCCTCCTAGCAAAATGAAGAGGCACCTATTGGCGTTTACTCAATGGCTCTAGATTGGAGTTATTCATTTCGGGCCCCTGACTATACCCTTATTTTTGTCGCAGAGTTTCTGGCCGTTGAGTTGGCCTTAATAAGGATTCCCTGCAGTATCTCTCAGGTTATTATACTTTCAGACAGCCTTTCCGTTTTGACAGTGCTCGAAAAATCGAGGGATACTCCTATGAGCCGTTCCCTTCGATTTTTTATTCCACCACATATTACAGAACTACGTTTTCACTGGGTCCCTGGGCACTGTGGCAGTGCTTCTAATGAGAGGGCTGATTTTTTAGCGAAGTCTGCCCTTGGGGGACTTATTGTCATGTTCATCCCTAATACTGTCTTCTTGACTGCAACACGCTTCCAATGGTTCCAGTGCCTCCACTACTTGGGCCATGAGCCTCTCCTTGCTGTAGCGGATTTTCATCACCTGGCATTTCCTTGGAGTGTGCGGATGTGCAGTTCAAGGAAATGTGAGGTGTCCATGACCCTCCTGTGCTGCAGAACACCGTGACTAAATTTCTATTTATGTCGATCAGGGTTATCTCTGACCAACCTCTGTGAGTCTTGTGGCGAAATTGAGTCAATAGATCATTTTTTTCTCTTTTGCTAGTGGTTTGCTTCTCTCTGGAGAACATACTTGGTGATCCCCCCGCTCGACTGGGGCTACTTCTATCTATTCCGATCCTCCTCTCCTTTGGGGCAAGCGCCAAGGGATATATATGCCTTGAAACCAGTGTGCGATTTTATTCACGGATATGTAATTGCATCAGGTAGATTCATATGCTACGATGTGAATTCACAGCTTTTTCATTTCAGTTTTTTTATCACCTTTTTTAATCCAAATTCGAGTCTTCGTCACAAAATTATGCAATTACTCCACTCCTTACCCATGTGTGCGTTTGTATCAGCAATGCACCCTGGCCAATCCCTCGCCGGGGGTACGTGCCATTCAACCCGAGGACATCATCATCATCAGATCACAGCTGGCTCTTCCATATAGCAAGCTTGGCAGGTAGCTCTTGCCACCTGCCAAGGTGCCATTGCCACCTTGCAGGTGGAAAAGTGTGACATCAGAGGTAGTGCGGGTACATGGGGCTCTTATGATATCGCATAAAGCATGCACCCATCCATGCTAAGGTGGTAATGCGATTCTAGAACGGCAACGCTGTTGTCTGTTATGGTGTACATGATCATAAATGACACAAACTTGGATCATGTATGGCACTTTCTCAATGGCCTGAGGGAGAGTGTTTTTGATTATGGTGCTCCATTATAATGACACCAGTGCTGGGAAGTTTTGAAATCGTCCCTGGTACAGCTATTGCAATAAAAGTGTAAATTTGCGTACAACAGGCATTATCATCTGTGAAAGACCTGGCCACCTGAAAAGTCTGCATGTCGTGTATGACCCAGTGTGGAGGCACTGCCAGATATAATGGTGCTCTGAACAAAGAGGCGCAATTATAGGACACCATTTCCTTTCTGTGCACCTTGAATTTTGAAAATTTATGGCACACCATAAATTTTAGTTCATGGGCACTTCCATTGCCGCTTATACCAAGGGGGATGAATCTGCTGCATTACATGCACTGCTTCTGTGCCCCAGAGCTCTATGCACCAGGGCTCTGTGCACCAGGGCTCTGTGCACCAGGGCTCTGTGCTCACTCGTTCCTGGACACTTCGTGCACATTAGCCGCCGCGGTGGCTGAGTGGCTACGGCACTCGACTGCTGGCCCGAAAGACGCGGGTTCAATCCCGGCCGCAGTGGTCGAATTTCGATGGAGGCGAAATTAGAGGCCTGTGTACTGTGCGATGTCAGTGCACGTTAAAGAATCCCAGGTGGTCGAAATTTCCGGAGCCCTTCACTACGGCGTCTCTCATAGCCTGAGTCGCTTTGGGACGTTAAACCCCCATAAACCAAACCAAACCAAACTTTGTGCACACATACTCTATGTAATGCACTTTGTTATGGGCATGTGCATGCAGTAAATTAGCATTAACAGATGTTTTACATTTGGGGATGCTTTATAAAGAGCTTATTTTAGCTTACAGTGTAACTGGCAACCACTGGGCGCTTTGTAGCATTGAGACGGAATGTAACATGGAATATGGGAGGCTAGTTTCGTAGCGTATTATTTGTAATTAATGTGCATCTGTTGCGTGACACTAGTCTGCATTAAACAGATGTTAATGTTCTGGTATCAACTTATTGTTTATATGTAACGTGCTTACAATGTGCAAGATATCAACATATTTATAGAAGTGTATACGTGGAATGTCATGACCTTAGGCAGTGAATTTTAGTAAAATGACCTACCTGTTTACATCATCATATCAGTGTAGATACTTAAGGCTGAGCAATGCTAAATGTCTTTTTACCACATATTTAAATTGAAAATAGCTTTCTTCTGAGTGAAGTTGGTTGATTGAATTTTTTTCTTCTACAGATATCTGGCATTGTAATCATAGTCTGTGGCGGATACAGCTTGCACCTTTTCAAGAAGACAGGGCCAGTCATCGGTGATGACTATGTCTCTGCACCTGTCATCCTCATTGTTGTTGGCTCCATAGTGTTCCTTGTTGCATTCTTGGGATGCTGTGGTGCCATGCAGGAGAGCTACTGCATGCTCATGCTGGTACGTATATGCTTCCCATAGTCACTACTGTATTTGTTTTTTTACTGAGCTCTTTTAGGTTCACATAGTGGAAGAACATTCACTACATAACACATTTGAGATTGCAGCTTAGGAGCTGATGTACACGGTTTAGGCTCTCAGAGTGCATGCAGTATACTCGGAGGGTACATGCACTTGGTGCTAACTTTCGACATTTTATTTTTTGTAAGAGCCATAGTTGAAATTATAGTAGTATGCTGTGCAAACAGAAAGTGTAGTTCTTTGATAGCAGCAGAGATACTTTGAATGGCAAAACATGTGTACAACATAACGTTTTTGGCCTTTTGCTGTTAAATATGTAGTGCTGTGTTTCTTGTTTTGAAGATAGTGCAGTTAAGGGCAGACTCAAGGGCAAATTGACTTTACCAATCATTTAAGCTAAGCGCTTTGTAGCATTCGGTGATGCCTTTGTAAGAAAAATGCTCAAATCATTATCGGAAAAATAGTTTGTGCTCATGTTGAGTTTTGACTACAGTTGGCTTTGTTGATTCGACCTAGTTGCTGTGTGCTTAATTGGCTTGGATTATCCAACATTTGAACTAAGGAGTGCAATAAAAATTTGCAGTGATTTAAATCTGTTCGGAGAGTCATTAGAAGCTTCTTCCTTCCCTCTTTATTCACTTCGAATACCCCGTGATAGTGGTCTCTAGAAGTGCTTGAAAGGCTGCATTGAATAAGCAGTCTTGTGTACTGATATGCACTGTAAAGCCTGGCTGGCATTGTCGTTGTGCAATAAGAACTGTTTTGTTAATAAACATGCTGTCTACGTCAATGTCAGCTGAAGAAAGCTGCATTGCAGTGTTGCTAAAATTAGAGCAATGGAAAAGCTGAAGCTCGCATTAGAAGAGTGCTGAAGTGGACTTATTGGCACACTATTTGTAAATGAAGATAAAGGGCATGATCAATGAAGAGGGAGAGCTGAAGAGTTAACACAGACCAAGGCTGAACAAAGCAAATGAAGCAGGAGTGAAGATGCAGAGAGGCTAGTTTCGATATAAATTCAGCATTTGTACTCTAGTAAAGATCAAGAAGTGAAGTACAGATGTTCCTGCTGCAGGCCTTTTCATAAGCAAGCTGCTATGATGTCAAGTGGTTTTTTGTTTGCAAATCTGACGCTAAACAAGCTGCCATCTACTTGTAGTTGGTGATCATAGTCCTGAATGCATTTGACGTTATCAGTGTCATGAGTTTGAATCAAGTAGTAAGATATTCAGTTCTAACTCCAAATTTCTCAGCAGTACATGCTGTTGGGCTAGTTGGTTTGCATTACTTGCGTAACAGCACGAAGAGAGATGACGAGGACGACAGGTGGTAGCTTTGCTGTGTCTGGTCTTTGTCTTCCTCGTCTTATCTCTCTGCACTGTTACCCAAGTATTCTCCGTAGTAAACGTCTTTTGCTGCTGAATGAATGCAGTAGGACTACAAAGAACCAAACAGACTAATTTTACTGAACAAAAATTCGATGGGAGTTGTCCCTGGTGTCCCTTTAACATGTGGTACAATACAGTCGAATACAACTTTAGAACGAAGTGCACAGCTCCCCTTAAAGGAGGCCCTCCGGCCAATGGCATAGGCAGACTCTCGGGATGTCGTGCTTAGTCTCCTTGCACCCGCTAGTGTGACTCCGTGGGAGCTTTCAGGTGCAAGAGGATTAGCCACGGTTTAAGTGGATTAACAGCAGTCTTATGACAATCAAGCCATTGACAGCAGGGCCTCTTTTGAGTGGCTTACGCTGCTTCGTTCTTCAGTTGTATTGGACTATAGCACCCACATATGCACACTCCACGCTTGAAATGCTGGCATGGGCGTGTGTGTTCTAGAGTATGAAATGATAAGAAGTTGATGATTTGAGTGAGACATTCGTTTTATGAAGTTTTTCACGTTTCTAAATGAATATTTCTTTCACACATTGGCATGTGGCTCTGTTTTCTTTGTGTGCATGTGCATCAGTATGTTATCTGTGAATAACCAAATGTTTGAGCAGACATTTAGGCAGTGTATAAAAAAAAGCCTCTTGGGGTAAAAATGTTGTTTCTTTAATGGCTACAGTATCAAAAATATGGAAATTGTGTTAATTAGTAAGTTGGTTAACTAAAGGTAGATTTTAAACATGTATTCGGTACTTTGTTACAATTGATAATCAGTAGCTTTGCGAGTGAAGCCAAAGTGTGATGGCCTCAGAACTGCAAGTAGGCACATTTTCAGTTGCTTCTAGGTGTGGTAATGCATTTTCTGATGGCCGCATTTTCATTTCACAAGCCTCCATTGATTAGAAGTAGTCACACTTGTTGGCAGCACGCAACAGAAGTAGGTGAATTTAGCACTTGAAGCTGATCACCTCACTAGCTTTACCTATATCCCTTGGCTGTTCTGAGTATTTTCTGTTAAAGCTGAACTTCTCATGGTAAAGCAGAATAAGTATAAAATGAGAAATTTTCATATGGGGTTTTTACCAATGATGTTAAGCCCTGCTATAATAAGTTTTTTTTCCTTTTTGAAAAGTCTCCATGCTGCGGCATGGTAGAATGGTTAAGCATTGTGTGGTTGGGGCATTTGCTACCAGACTGAGGCACTTTCTTCCCTATAAGAGTTTTTTTTTAGAAATACCGCTACGGGTATTGTATCTTTGTTCATCTAAAATGAGCACCTTTTTGGAAAGTACCTGTTATCAGTACCTGTTACCTTGTTTTCCCTGCTTGATGGTTTAATTTTTCTCCAGTTTTCAGTATTCTTATTCCTGATCCTGGTGGCTGAAATTGCAGCTGGTGCTCTGGGCTTTGTGTACAAGGGCAAGGTGAGAAATAAGATTGAAATATGCAATCTTTGGTTTTGTTTTGCTTTGTTTGTGCCTTGCAAATTTCCTATCATAAGCCTGTGTTTATGAGCAGAGGTCTGCTAGATCATTGACATTATAATCATTTGAAAATTTTCTGTCAATTCTCCTAAGCGTAGTTGCCAAACAGCATAATGCCTCTTTGAAGACGTGAGATTATGGTGCAAGAAACTCTTTCATGGAGCAGTGTATGGTAGTAAGAGTTTTTAGCAGTTAATACTTCATTTTTTTTCTTTCAAACTTGGTATGTGCCAAATAGCCTGATAGAGCAGTTGGTTTAATTTCATTAGGTTTCAAGGTTTTAAAAAGACTGACTACAGTTGAATCAGTCTGTGGATACCTTTTTGAAAGGGCCCTGCTGCAAAGGTGAAGCATGCAGTTATTATTTTTTGTTTGCATAGTGTAGGACATGACTTCCAACACCCAGTATGGTGTTGTGAGGTGTTGTAATCTGCTCTAGAAGTGCTCGTTACAGACTGATGGTGTCAAAATGTAGTGCCGTTTGGTAGCGGATACAAGGTGACAACCGCAATTGGGCGTTGCCTTTGTGATTGGTTGGATGTCCAGTTCGGACTTCACTCCTTTGTACTTGACAGTTAAATCCAAAACATAATACCTCTGAGTATGAGGCATTCATTCTGCAAAGTCAAAACCAACGTTGGGGTCGAATGAAAGGTTAAAAAAATAGCGTAAAGGGTGCTGTTTTCTACTTTGCTTCAAATTCTTGGCAGCCCGTGTTGCTACTTGACATGGTCGAGGATGCAGATACTGAGGAGAGGATACAACAAACACAAAAAAATTCCACTTGTCAGAGCACAGCTAAAAAGTAAAAAGCAAAGAAAGGACAAATTGTAAATTTAGCCTCTTGGATGTGAGTGTTCCTATTCGAGCTGAAGATTCTTAGAATACAGCGGGGGAAAAAAAAAGCTGGCATTTGACACAATGGCTAGAAATGTGGCAAAAAAATTGCGCAATTAAAGGAAACGGCTGGCGAAAGAAAAAACTTTACTACTCTACAAGAACCTTGATTGCTATAAGCAGGTATGGAAGTATGATGTTTAGGGAAAATCCATAGGGTGGAGTACATTTGTAACAAGGGAGCACTTACTCATTAGCGTCCACCCAAGCGCAGCCATACAGCTACAACGGGAAAGTATACTAGCTTTCACAGGAACTTTGTAGTTGAATAAATATTTGTCCTGCTCCAGGGTTTTTACCCAGGACCGCCGCCTGTCCGGTGCAATCGCTGTACCAACTAAGCTAACCAGGATGGCTAATAGATGAGATGGTAGGGTGAAACCAAATTGATCAACTTCAAGTGGGAACAGTGTTCGTCCAATGTTTAGGGGAATTGCCCAAGGGGGAGTAGATTTGTAATAAGGAAGTATTCCACCCAAGTGCAGCCATATGGCAACAAATGAAAATGAGAGTTTTTGCAGAAACTTGTAGCTGACGAAAAATTTGTCCAGGACCAGTTTTTCTTCAACTATGAAGTTTCTGTGAAAGCTGTATACCCTTCTCTTTATTTTCTGTAATATGTATACAGTATCGAAAAAATACACTGTTTGGACCCATAGCCAGTAGGCTAGCGCTGGGTTCAGTACAGACTGTGGTGCAAGATTCATTATTAATTTTTAAGGCGTGAAAACTGGACAAACCACGAAGGTAGGTAGGTGCCGCCACGCTGCTTGAGATCACTTCGGTAGTTAGACTGGCTGTGTTTTGCGTTGCCCGCCGCTCAGTTTTCAGAGAATTTTATCCCTGTTTTATTTGTGGATAAACTCCCTTTTAGCACCTCTAAATTCTTAATCTTTGACCACAAGGGTTATGGCACGGTGGGAAGCTGAAACTGCGGTGGGTTGCAGCTCTCTTGGTTCTGGTGGGACGTCGGAAAAGCTCTAGGGAAGTAAAAAGGTAGCCATGTCAGCGATTTGAATAAAGTCATTGTTCATTCACGGCACTTTTAAGGTGTTACAATCCTAATTGCTCTTTTTTGCATCCTGATAACTGGATCACGATGAGTCTTAAAAGTACTATCCCAAGAGTCCAAGCAGTAGCTAAGCTGGCTGGGCACAAAAGGAGGATAAAGAATATGCAGGATATGGAGACCAAAGCTCAAGTGAGCCTTTCGCAACAAAAAACAGGCATAATTTCCAGAAAAGGTTTGTAGCGTGGAAAAAGACAACACATAGCAAGCAAGACGGGACAGGCGGATCTCGCTTGCTATATGTTGTCTTTTTCGGCGCTACACCCTTTTTCTGGAAACATGCACCAACTAGCCCCCCAACAAGTATTACTCAGTAACAGGCATAAGCAAGTTTTGAACATACACCTTGTGTTTGTTTTTTCCAGTGCATGTCTGTTTCAGAGATAACACCCAGGTAACTGAAGCACGACACCTGTTCGTCTCGCATCATCTAAGCATTCATTTCATTGAAAACAATTTATTTCTTTTCTGCTAGAATGAAATACAGTATACTTTTTTTTTCGTATGGCTGTTGCATGGCTGTGCTTGGGTGGATGGTAATGAGTAATTATTCCTTTATTTCAAATCTACTTTACCTTGGGGGATTCCGCTAAACATTTTACAAACACCGTTCCCACTTCAAATTGTTGATCAGTTCAGTCTCGCCCAGCCATCTGATCTGCTGGACATCCTGTTTAGCTCAATTGTTAGAGTGACTGCCCCGTACAGGTGGTGGTCCCGGGTTCGTGTCCCAGACCAGGACTAGTTTTTATTCAGCTACAAAGTTTCTGTGAAAGCTGTGCGAAAGCTGTAGAGCTTTCCTTTGTGGCCGTTTGGCTCGCTTGGCTGAATGCTAATGAGTAATTGCTCCTTTATTACAAGCAGGTATGAAATAGCCCCACTGTGGTCATACCTGCAGTGTCTGTGGCATTTGGAAAAACAGTTCATGCTGTCAAGAATGATTGGCATGGGTTGTACACTTCCTTTGCAAGGCTACCCTTTCCTGCAGGCTTTCTCTGCATGTGTGCAAAGTGCAGTGGTAACGCGCTCAATTTTGTCACTGCGTGAGTGACTTGTGATTTTGTCTGACCTTTTAATTTGCCGTTATTTTTTATTTTGAACTTTTAAAGTGGAATATCTTTTTGTTTGCATGTGCTATGTGCTGGTTTCTGCACTTCTTTATGTACTGGGCTGTGGTACATGTGAGGAATCCTTTCAACCAGAATAACTGACCACGAAAAAACATTGCACTGCCTCTAAGAACATTCCCATTGCATGCACCATTGACACCTAGCTGCCGCGGTGGCTGAGTGGTTATGGCACTTGGCTGCTGGCCCGAAAGACGCGGGTTTGATCCTGGCCGCAGCGGTCGAATTTCGATGAAGGCGAAATTCTAGAGGCTCGTGTACTGTGCGATGTCAGGGCACGTTAAAGAACCCCAGGTGGTCGAAATTTCCGGATCCCCTCACTACGGCATCTCTCATAGCCTGAGTCGCTTTGGGACGTTAAACCCATATAAACCAAACCAAAACCAAACCATTGACACCTAGACACTGGATCCTAGGTGTAGCATATAGTTCTGCTCACCAGTTTAGTGTCCAACTGTTTGCTTTCTAAAGCCATGTTTACATGAATTTGACAGTTCCGTACCTCGTTTCCTGGCATACCTTTTAAGCCAATGCGTTGGTTCACATGTACAGCATCAAGTCTCATAGGAGAGTGGCACCATATGCTTTGCATATTGCTAAGGGGTCAGCCGTTGCCATCTTATGCACCTTCTGCTATCTGGCAGCTTGGAGACTGACCAGTGCAGTTGGCAAGCAGGTGCGCCTCACCATTATATAACTGGCTACATGTAACCTGCTTACAGGTTCTGGGGAAGTAGACTTATCCTTCTCTATCTACCCCTGCCTGGTGGATTAGCGCAACACCCTTTCCTCGCTGTCTCCGTTTACATGAGTGTGATATGCCAGAAAGTTGACGAGGTGCCCTACTGTCGCATTCATGTTCACGTGTCTTAAGAAAGCAGTGTCTAGAGATATATAGTACAGATGAAGTAGCAGTACAGATTGGAATGTCCACGTACAACTGTGCATTGTTCTTTACTGTGGAACTGCAATGGAGCTGCTGAACTGATAAATGTACTAGTTTTAATATTGTAGTTGAGTCAGTCTTGAAAACTGGGCAAGAACAAGTCCATGTAGTGTGGAGTTGTGGCTAAACTGAAAGAGAAATGTAATGTTTAGTTGTGCGACTTGATAGCTTGTCTACAAATTTTGTTGAAAGTATTATTCTTGTATAGGCACCTGTTGCATCAGTACATGAAACTGCTTTTGTGGTGTTCTAGACTGTATACAATCACTTGCTTGCATTTTTTTATTAGTGCCAACATTGAAATTGTTACCATGTTAATTTAGCATGTGATGCTTTGAACTGAATTATGGCATGAAGCATTGTCTTCGAATTTTGTTGTAGAACTGAGCGTTAACTTGCAGCAAGTCCGATAGTGATATTTTGTTGTGGAGTCTTTCAGCCTGTACACTTCATAAGATTATCTGTTAATGCCAGGATACTTGGTAGTTAAAAGCTTTTTTCTACCAGTTTTAATCATTGGGACCATTCTTTCTGAACAGCAGTGCACACCAAATGAATTTGTACATGATGGTTGATACAGTTATTGTAATAGCATAGTGCTCATTCAGTTAAGTGATTGTCTTCGTTTTAGGTCAACAATATCGCAAAGGACAGGTTCACAGACACTCTGAAAGACTACAAGAGAGAAAGCGAAGGCAAGGTGAAGCCTGTTCAAGAGGCCTGGGATTTCATCCAGCAACAGGTGAGTATTCTGAACACTGCTTTAGCCTGTGAACTAAATCTCAACCTGGCTGTACTGTAATGCCTTTTTGAGATTTAAGATACTAGGAGTAGGTGCATGCTTCACACATGCATCACTGCTATCATTTTTACATTCCTTCCATGCAGCATACCTGTCACACTTCTCTTTCTAGCCATTAAGTTAATGGCCACCTCCGTGCCAAAATGCTCAGCAAGCATATGAAATATTTCTCTCATTATTTAAGTCATGCTATCACACATGTTTTAGGCTGAAAACTGTAAACAAATCTAAAAAGTTACGCAAGCCTTGGATGACAGATGAGTGCTTTAAAATGATTAAGAGAAAGGAACAACTATACGCAAAGTTCGTGAAGACAAGGAGCTTAGATGACCTCTCAGCTTTCAAAAAATACAGAAATTCTGTCACAACCACTTTGCGTAAAACAAAAAATGCGTATTTTGAAAACTTATTTAACAATTCAACTAGTCAGACTGATGTTCTATGGCGCGAACTTAACAAAATATTGAATACTGGCACACGCAACAATCAAGTACTTCAACTAACAGTAAATGCTAAAACACTAGAAGGGAAGGACCTAGCGGACGAGTTTAACAAATACTTTACAAATCTTTCCTCGGGAACACTTATACAAGACAGCGCTGAAATTAAAAAATATTTAGGTGCACCCAATCCTAAATCTGCCTTTTTTGAACCGACTACTGATGAAGAAATTTACTCTACCTTTATGTCCTTAAAGAATAGTAAAGCCCGGGACATTGATGATCTTGAAATTAAACCCATTAAATACGTCTTAGACCTGCTGACTCCAGCTCTTTGTCACATTTACAATACGTGTTTACATACTGGTACCTTTCCAGATATTATGCAGTGTGCAAGAGTAGGAGTGATATATAAATCAGGCGATCAAAATAACTTTTCAAATTATCGACCGATCTCAGTGTTACCCGTTTTTTCCAAAGGTCTAGAAAAAATAATATGCAAGCGAATCACCAGTTTCTGTGATAAGCACAAGCTTTTATCTCCACAGCAATTCGGGTTCCGTCGAGGTATGTCCACTGAATTAGCTTTGTTGACGCAGAAGGAATTAATACTTAGAGGGTTTGAAAATAACAAAATGACCCTAGGTATTCTGATCGATTTCTCGAAAGCATTTGACAGAATTGACCACAAAATTTTATCTACAAAGTTAGAGCATTATGGATTTCGAGGAGTTTCTGGTAACCTTCTCAAGTCATATTTAAACCACCGTAAACAATGCGTCGTGATTAACAGAGCTCACTCTTCCCTATTAAATGTCACTTCAGGTGTGCCGCAAGGCAGTATACTCGGACCGGTTTTATTTAATATTTACATAAATGATATAGTAAACACCAGCACACTTGCATCTTACATCATTTATGCAGACGACACAAGCATTTTTTTCCAGTCAGCCAGTATTGAAGAACTCACTGATTTCGCAAATGTTACACTTGAAAAATTCTCTCAATGGACTCAAATAAATAGTTTACAAATTAACGTTGCTAAAACAAGAGCCATATTATTTACTCCTGTACAAAAGGTTATCAGTCGGGATATCGACATAAAACTCGGTTCCGAACAAATAAAAGTCGTTAAAGAAATAAAAACATTGGGTGTGACGTTCAATCAACATCTAAACTGGAATGCCCACGTGGAACGCGTGGCGGGAAACCTGGCAAGAGCTTGTGGCGTACTGTGTAAGTTTAGAACGATGCTTCCGACTAAAATTAAGTTAATCCTTTATAATTCAATTTTCGCTCCCCATATTAACTACTGCAGTCTTGTATGGACGGACACAACTCAATCCAACCTTACCAAATTGATGCTATTACAAAAGAAAGCAATTCGTCATGTAGCAAATGCCTCATATGACGCCCATACAAGAGAACTTTTTGCTTCGTTTAATGTACTCCCCATACACCACATACATAAACTTAACCTCATTATGAAGTACAAACACAGTGTTCAAACTAACAACGAAACTTTCCTCAACTTATGTAATTTACATCGACCTTTAGAAGTGCCCTACATATTCAGAAACAGAGAACACTGGTCTATACCTTCTTCCCGCACTAATCAGGGTCTGCACATGCTGCAGTACCACATGCCTACATATTTGAATTTCCTACAAAATAAAAATATAGATATACATAACCTCAGCAAATACAAGTGGCAGAAATACCTTATTGTTGAAGACATATGAGTTTAATTATGTTTCTCCGACACAAACTGCTTTTGTATTGCGGATGTATTGTATCTTTTTATCATCGTCTATTTTCCTGCTTCTATTATGTGAACTTGTGTACACCCGATTATATTTGACCCTTTGGAGCTGTTGACGCGATTTTTTTGTTTTCCTGCTAGATATGTTTCTTTCATTTTCTGTGCGTTGAATTGTAATCTTCATATGTACAAATAGTCTGCGACGAGTTAACACAGATACATGTTCATTTCTCACATCAAAACTATTTCAGATATAGCACCTGTCTTACTGCACATTCCATTGCATACTTTTTTTTTCGCTGGGTCTAAGTCCTGCATGTATATATATATATATATGTGTGTATGTGTGTGTGTATATATATATGTAATAACGTGACAGTCTGTTGGCCTTGTCAATTAGGGGTGGGAGCCTCGTCAAGCAACTGAGTTTGTGGCTTTTTGCTCCTACCCTAGCATTTTTTTTTTTTCTGTTCTTCAGGACAAAAAATGCTGAATAAAGTTGATTGATTAAAGTTGATTGATTTCTATGTTCATTTGTACCCATGTTGTTAAGCATTCCTTAGTTAAGCGCTCCAGAATAATTGTTACCAATTGAGCTGACACTCTTTGTATACCCTTTCTAGCTGTTACTGTTTGTGCCGTGAGGACATTTACATCACTGGCAACTTTTTATGTCATTTGTGGCTAAGCTGTGCTTGTTATTTTCAGATATGCACACTGCTATGGTACTAGTTCTTCCAAGGCTAGTTGTGTTATACAGAGCCACAGGAAGTTTGACTCCGGTCTTTTTAATAGTTACGCCTAATCTCTGGTTGTTGCTTTTGTTTGTGTAAAATGCTGTTTGACTGTTGCTTCACTGCGAGTGTGAAATAATCAAGGATGACCTCACTTGCTCAATTTGTAGCTGAAATGCTGTGGTGTGACTGGGCCTGGTGACTGGCAGACATATGCTCAAATGGATCCTCCTCAAAGCTGCTGTTCCAGTGGTACTGGTACTGGTAACTGCATTACTTTTACTAAGGTATGGTCATTGCATTTTTATCAAGCATTTTTGTTTTAAGGAGTTTGTACTGCATCTTGCCAGTGCCATCGTGTGGCTAGTATTCTTGCACACTTTCATTTTGGGATCAGTGGACATTTGTTGCGTTCTGTACTTTGCCTTGAAAATAGTGTACTTCAACTATGAATAGATATCCTTCTTTATACCAGGTGTTTGTAGGAACGTGATCACAAATTGTTAAAAATAGGGTTTTTGAAGTAAAGAGAAGCTTTTTGCAGCATAGTAATAGCAGTGTTGGTGTGCGTGAAAAAAATGGGTGAATCATGTTAACTAGTAAAGTGATTAACTAAAATCTAATAGTTAACTTTTTAACTATCACCGATGGCACCTCCTTACGATTAGAGGTATGTAGCCGGCTGTTAAAAATAGCCATATCAGTTTTTAGAATTTCGAAAACACAATTACCCGACAAAATTTCGCAGTTTCAACTAGTCATTGCACTAGAGGGGGGTTGCTTTGCCAGAATGATTTTCGAAAACGCATGTATTTTGGCATGATGTAGCCAAATTTTGCCAAGCCACAGCAGTGAGTAATCGCGTTATCGGAATTCTAAACATGGATATGGCTGTTACTAACAGCTGGCTTCAAATCTCTAATTGCAATCAGGTGCCTATCAGCAATAGTTCAAAAGTTAACTATTAGAATTTAGTTAATAACTTTACTAGTGAACATAATATGCCTGTTTTTTATGTCTGCCAACACTGGTATTACTGCGCCACGCAAAGCTTCTCTTTGCCTCAAAAACCCAGTTTTCAATAATTAGTGATCACCTTCCCTGAAACACCTCTCATATTGTGGGTATGTATCCTCAGCGCAATGCCATGCAGCGCATCCAAAAGTGGGCAGAAGACTGATAAAATGGTCACTGCAGCAAAGGCTGGAAACATTATAGTTGCAAAGAATGGTCATGTTTAGGGGAGGATGTGTTAAATGCAAGCACATGAATGAGAAAACATTTGAACTTTCCTTAGTATGGCAAACAAGTAAGTAGCTAAGGTTATGCTTAAGGTACGAGGCCACTTTTAAAACTCAATGTTTTTGAAATTTTTAAAATTTTGTTTTATCAAAATACCCATTCATTTTTGAATAAAGTGCAACAAAAATTGTTTCTAATTAACACAATTTCAAAAAGACAGCCAAAGTTGTAACCGCCTTCACATCTCCCGAAACTGCAGCTTAAGTTTTACAGCAAAATATTTACCTAGTTTTTGCAGCATTAGTTGTTCTTTCTTTATTTTTCAAATTTGGCCTAACAGTATTGTATCTGTCTGTTTTTGTTTGTATTTAATAACTTAAACGCTCACAAACGCGGCACGAGGCATTTGTAACACACTGGATGGCTATGTCAGCCAACTAACACTGAAATTGGGTTTGTATGATGCAGTGTGTCATTTCAACAATGGCAGCAGAGGAAAACTAGTCATTTTTGACGCATATTGGGATCAAATCTGGTCTGCGCACACTGAATTCTTGCCTGACAGGTGACCAACAGTGTATCTGGAAATCTTCCTGTTACTCTACTCATGCCACAAAAAAACATGAGAAACAACAGTGATCTCCTATATGAGCGAAAGCAATGAAAAGCACGAGCAAGCAGAAGCTGAGCCTCAAATGTGGTGGATTTTAACACTCCTGGACATTGCTTTATGCCATCTGTAGTTATTTCCAGTCTTTGTCATTCTTCTCGATACTCACTTTTTTCAGAAGTGTTAATTGTTGGTCTAGTTGGTACTGTAGTTGAGACATATTCATAGAATAACAGCGCAATGATTCCAGGCCAAAGAAGACACACAGAAGGAAGGGTGGAACAGACAAACACAGTGCTATGTTTGTCCGTTCCGTCCTTCCTTCTTTGTGTCTTCTTTGGCCTGGAACCGTTGCTCTGTTATTCTAAAATTATGTTCCAACTCACCTTTTTGTCATTGCTTCCTATGAGAGAAATACTAACTTTATTCCTGTACAAGATATTTAATTAAATTTTGTAGACCTATTTATATATCTAGCTGTGCAGTGAACTACAATAAGTAAAATTTATTTTAGTTCATTGTGCAGTTCTCTTGATTTCAACTAGGATGTCATTAACCCCTAATTTATTAATCCTAGTTGAAATCAAGAGGAAGAAATGGGCTTGGGCAGGGCATGTAATGCGAAGGCAAGATAACCACTCATCCTTCAGGGTAATGGAGTGGATTCCAAGAGAAGGCAAGCGTAGCTGGGTGCGGCAGGAGGTTAGATGGGAAGTTTGCGGGGATTTTCCACAGCTGGCAAATGACACGGTTAATTGGAGAGACATGGAAGGGAAGCCTTTGCCCTGTAGTGGGCGTAGTCAGGCTGAGGATGATGATGATGATGACAGCTTATGGCTTTATGTATATAAGTGCAAAAGCAGTTTGTCTTGTGGTGACCTAAATTGAAGCTGTGACTGCTGGCGTCAGATGTATATTTAGCGCATTTTTTAAATGTTGAAAATACATATTTTTTTTTCATTTTCTTTAACACTTTGATTAGAATAAAACACTATCGCTTTTAAGATAGACCACTGATATGCTGTTTGTGCTGGCTATTAAAAAATTTTTCCCACAAAGCCACGTCATACCTAGGGGAGTCCTGAAACAAGTTAGTTTGGATGAACATTCTGGCTTTATGGCTGTTGTATTAATGAATAATGTGGTCATTAGTTCAGCTTCATCCAACACTAGAGAACAGACATTCTCACGACCCCTTTCAGCAGTGTTTGTTCATGGTTCAGGACGGACTACTTCAATAAACGGCTGTGAGTCAGCGCTCGTCCTGCCTACCTTGTTTTCTTGTCATATGTGTATGTATTGATTATTGAAAGCTATTCATTCAGACATTCTTTTTTACAAGTGTAACTTTTTTACCTCTGACTGAAGTTCAAAGCCTGCTTTTAAACATTGGTACTGTAGCCAAATATGGTAACATTTCTGCCCCTAACATTTTACGAAATCAACTCTACTTTCCTGCGACTCCTGCTTGACAAATGATAAGTTCTATGAATTTAAAAATGTGTGACACAATAAACAGTGCTTATTGATTGGTCTAATAGAGGTCCAGCTTGTCACTTAGCTTGTGGAGAATGAAATTACCTACTTGCATGTGGTCCTGCCTTTAACATGTTCCTGTGCATATGTGCACTGTATGCAACATTGCAAGTCTTATAGCAGTGCCTGACTCCCACATCATCCAGGGTTGTCAGGTATAGACCTAACTTTATTGAGCGTTTTCTTTTTTAAAATACTGCGTTAGACATTACAATACATGGATCACCATATGGTACTTTGCTACGACCGCTAAATAATTTATAACTACATTTCTTCTCTCATGCTATTTCGGTTTCATCAATCGAATGATGCCTGTGGCATGTAGTTGAACTTTAAGTCACGTGAGGCACTGAAAAACTGCAGTGTAAATGCTGATATTTAATTTTAACTTGCTACAGCACATAAACCAACCTGATTCAAGAGCTAGAATTACAATTATATTCCCATTTTTTTCGTGCCTCACGTGACCTAAAGTTCAACTGCACGTCACGCCGTTCAGAATTCAATTATAAATTATTCGGCGGTTGTAGGTGAATACCATGGGTTGCTCCATATATACCAATGTCTACCACATCATTTGAAAGAAGAAAACACTGTAGCAAAAATTTGGTGTATATAGTCCTTTAAAGGGGGCATGACACCATCTTTCAGACTCGAGCTGTTTATTGCATGTTGTTTGCAATACATCTTGGAACAACTGGACATAATGAGCTCATTTGGTGCAGTGAGTAATTTGTAATTGAATTTTTATAAGTTCTCCTAAACCATGTGGTAGTCAGGCAACACTGGCGCACTCGCGATCCATGGCGACATAAGCAGACGGTCACGTGCTTGCTCGCAGCTGAACAACTGAACTTCGTGTTCAGGGGTGTAGAGAGCTGAAAGGGGGAAGTTGAGGAGCCCACACCCCATGCCAGCAGGACAAAGGCAACAAAGGCCTGTGTCTTTCCTTTTCCGTCTAGCTTCTGCTCGGTCTCGGCGACTTCACCATAATGTGCCATGGCCGGACTCAAGTAGGCGCGTGCTCTGTTCTGCACCGACCATGCGCTGTGCTCCACACCGACTGTGTGTGTGGCAGTTTTGCAGCAGAAGACGGCGCTGTTGGATTATGGCATCACTCAGGCTGCAGCAATATGGCTGTCGCTGCCAGGGGGAAGGGCTTAGAGCCGATGACTTCAAATTGAAATTTCTAGCTCAAATGCTGCGCGCATAGAGCCCTACTTCTTTTTTTAAGTATGCATAATAACGTTGTGGCTTGTAGCTGCAATGTAAAAGCACGATTTGTTGGTAGACCATGTTATGATCCCTTTAAGCAGTGTTTGTTCATGGTTCAGGGCGGACTACTTCAGTAAATGGCTGAGTCAGCGCTCGTCTTGCCTACCTTGTTTTCTTGTCACGTGTGTTGTACTATGAAGTAGTCTAAGTTTCAGCTGCCATTTTTAGTGTAGCATCTCAGTCATTAACATGCTTATTGTCTCTTTTAGGGATGCTATGACAAAGTGAAGGAAGACATCTCGCAGTATGCAGTCTATGTTGGCATTGCAGGCATTGGTATTGGGCTGATCGAGGTGAGTTGTGCAGCAACATTTTATTGCCTGTTCCTAAATGTACAGGGAGTTGTAATTTACGTAAGACAGATCAGGGCACTATAACTAAATACTTCCTGCACTGCACTATTTGGAAACACGTCATGTTTGGTTTTATTTTTATAGTTTCCACCAATACTTTTTTTTTGGTGTGCTCTTCAGGGATTCTCAAACAGGCATGGGTAGCTGTGGACTAGCACAGCATCCATAGTATGTTGTCGTGATCAGTGTGGCTGATGTTGAGAGATGATGAGATGAGAGGATGTGATGAGAAGGAGACCGCATGCTGTGAGGAAAGGTCGTACACTTTGTGGTGGCACTGGTATCCTCTGCTTCCACCAGTGATGTCACGGGTGTTCCTGTGACACCAGAGCTAGGGCACTCTGCATTAGGCATGTGCAACTCTGTAAGAGCTGGAGATGCTAGTAGAAATCGAGTATGTGCAGCTGGCAAAACTTGCAGCTAGGAATGTGCACTTGCCGCAGTGTCAAAACGATAGGTACTGATTCTGTGACAAAATCTAGCATCTCCCTGAGTGCCTGTGAAGGCTAGGTGTAGTAGAAAGGGAACATGCGACAAGCAAGGCATGCTGGCATGAGTGAAGCGTAGATCGGTTGCTTCGCATGTCTGCAACTTGGCTATGCTTCATGTTCAAAAAAAATTTTTTGAAAATGCTTTTTGAACAGCACCTTGGAAATGGCAGTTAATAACCTTTTGAACTGAGAAATGGCAACCCCCTACCGGATACGTTGGATGGTTTATAACGATAGTTGCGGGACCTCCCTTGGAGACCTGCTCTTCTGTGCCAGTTCAAGAGGATCAATGTAATGCTTCTCACGAAGCAATGGAAGTAGAGCATGCATGCTGCAGGATTGTTGGCTCCTTTGTGTTCCACCTGAATACTTACCCGGCACTCCTTCGTCACCTCGACTTCTCTCTACATTAAATCTGGGTCTGCTTCACATTCATGTCATTCTCTTGGCTGCTGCATGTGCGAGCAATATGCAAAACCTGCAGAGTGCTCTTGCCAGGCTACATTCCCTTTAGAGTGTTGCTCCAAATCTCGGCACTGTTGTCGCCACTCTTTATTTCATCTCTTGTGGTGTCTTGCCATGGCCTATCCTTGCGGTGAGGTTTGTACCTTACACTGTGGTGCCATGGTAGTGGCTGGTGACTGCAATTTTATCTCCAGGTTTCAGCTGTACACTCAGGCACTTCTTCCGGTTCCTGTTTGCTGATCTTGTTGACTGCTCTGTAGTTTATTTGTTATGGGACGCTGTGGTTTTGCATTCAGACATCGATCAATATGCGTACCCGATAGGTTACGCCGTACAGCTATCAGTGCAGTATGAAGGTGTCTTTGGGTGGGGTAATGTGCTGTAGTTCTTTTAACTGTTTGAGTGCTGCCTTATGTTGAAGGTGTAGTTAATAATATTTACTGTGATCAGACTCGGTGACTCCTTGATTGGCTATTATAAAAAAAATAATCCAGATTTGACGACGGTACTGTGTGTGACGTGATCCATTCTGGAACATTGGCATTTCCCCTGAATATATGCAAAAATGATGTACCTTGATTTGTCAATGCTTGCACAACGATTATTTTGCCTCCTTTGGCAGTATTTTATGACACTGCTTTTCGTAGTCGTTCTTCTTGTGCTTTTTACCACCCTTAACCCTATATTGCCCATATTATGAAGGAATCGGCAAAAAAAGTCATTGCCTTCAAATTGTGCTAGGTAACATATCCACATTAAAAGTCAATACCAGAGTTTTATTAGCACTGCTTAATGTGTGAGAGTCGATGTGTTGCCACTTAGCAACTTAATATTTAATCCATCTTGTGTAACTGATCACTTTTATGCAACACCAAATGAAAGGTCCAGAAACTGTAAATTTTTTATCCAAGAAATGTCTCCTTATTTTTTTCTGCTAGAGTTGTCAGAAAACAGGCAGAGAACTTTGGGCACTGGCTGGATGTTGCGCATTTGTGCCCCCTTTTTCTTCATATAGCTTTACACAGTGACACCAAGCATTTTGACCGGAAAGCACTCGCTACTGAGAACATGTTGACATCAAACTTTTTAAACAAGCTCCGTGTAATAATGAATACCCGGTGTGCAAATGGTATGTCTTTAATTCGCAACACTGGGCATTAAAGGGATAAGCACCAGTGCAACCCTTAGGTGTACCTTTCTTCAGTGGACCAGGGGGATCACGGCCCCCTGGGACCCTCCTTGCACATGCCTGTTGTGTGAACATAAGAAAAGTCATAGTAAAGTTTGTTTAGAGGCCACTGCAGTCTACTTGGGGTGTATGAAGGCAGCTGTGGTTTTTCAGGCAAGAGTTTGGGCAAATTACGTGGTATGATGTGGCCTGCCTTTATTTGCAGTCTGCTTCTGTCTGTCTTCCAAGTAGTACTATCTTGATGTAAAAGACTTCCATAACATTGCCGGACCCGAGCACCCGTGCCTAGCCGTTTGGCATCGCCGTGTCCGGGGAAAAGGGGATCCTGGTGGTTGAGCCGATGCCGAGCGTTTGGACCCTTAAGGCCCCTCAGCGGAAGCAACACACCACTCTGGCCCCAGCTTTCTGTAGACGGCACCTCCGGCCTGACCCGACCGGGGGGAATCGGCAGTCGCCTTTTCCTATCCTCCCCTCCATCTTTCACTTTCCTATCTCTTTCTCACAACTCTCCTATGTCCTACTCACTGCTTGGTTTTTCCTTTTTTCCTGGCTGCAAGGGTTAACGTTGTGTGACCAACTACCCCGAGTTGTGTCATATTTGGTTATAGTTGAGGTGTACAGCTGGCGTGGGCAGGACTTGCTTTCAGGTTCCTGTCCCGTCCCCTTGTTGGACTCCATGGTGGGTGGCTGGCACCATGACCGAAAAACAATTTTTTTTATGGCTCCCCTACTTTCAAAACCAGATTGCTCTCAAGAGGGTGGAACGAGGCAGACGATTTCTTTCAAAAAAGAAAAGTAACTTTTCCCAAATATCGCGTGATGCACAGTGAAGAACAAGATAAGCAGGCAAGAATAATATCCCTCTTTTTTTGTGTCAAAGTGCTTGACAGAATCTTGGGCATTGACTATAAGCTCTCAGAAATGGCCAGCGGCGATTTATTGCTCGAACTGTGCGACAATGTCCAACACTCTAAGCTCTCCAACCTAACGTCCATAGGGGAAATCCCTGTCTCTGTGTCTTTTCCATTGGTCACTTAACACTGTCCGAGGCGTAATATTTTAAAATGATTTTGTTCACATCACCGAAAAAGAAATGCTCAAAGTTCTCACCGACCAAGACGTCCACCGAATCAAAATCCGGAAGGACAATAATGAAATAGACACAAAACACTTGATCCTCACGTTCAACACCAGCACATTGCCCGACACAATCGACTTGGGATATTTGAAAGTCAGTGTAAGACCATACATACCCAACCCTCGCAGATGTTTCAATTGTCAAAGGTTCGGCCACGGCTCACAGAGTTGCCGCGGTCACAAAACTTGCGCAAAATGTGCTTCGAATGATCACCAGTCTGATAGATGTGACGCAGCCCCGCGCTGTGCAAACTGTGAAGGCGACCATGCTGCATACTCCAGGGCACGTCTGTCCTGGAAGAAAGAAAAAGAGATAATCACCATAAAGACAAAGGAAAACATTTCATTTAAAGAAGCGAGAAGGCGTTTTGCACTTACAAACACATTCTCCTTCACAGCAAAACAAAACTGCGCTGATGTGGTGCGCAGGGGCGTAGCACCACACAGCACTCCGGCACCTGCCAAAGCCACTTTCACAGCCTATGGCAGGGCCATCCACACCCCAGGCAGGGTCAGCGAAAGCTGCCCTGTCATTGCCAAAGCAGGGAGTGGTGGTCCATTGGTCGGCATCCCACAGGACCTCCCCCCGTCGGGAGAGGCCTGAAACTAACACAACTGCGGCTGTGCGGTCCTCCAGCACCTCTGGCGAGGTGATAAATATAACGCCCAGTCCACCCGCTTTACAGCGGCGGAACAACTCTCTTGAGTGAAAAAAAGACAGGCCCCTCATAACAAGCCCACCACATAAGTAAATCCTCTTTCATTTCCTCTCAAAAACATAAACATGGCTTTTTTAATTCTGTGGAATTGCAGAGGACTTATGCGGAATTACAGTGGCATAACACATATTTTAGGGTCAATGTTACCCATACTTTTTTAATTGTCTTCAGGAGACCAATCTTAGTCCACAACATGTGCATATTCTAAAACATTATAAAACTTTTAGACACGATCGAGAGCAGGCAAATCGACTCTCGGGAGGCGTCACTATTGTCATTCAAAGTGGCGTCCCTGCTCAAGAAATCAAGCTCAAAACAAAACTTGAAGTGGTAGCAGTCAGCATCTTCAGCTACAAAACACTAACAATCTGTTCCGTATACATTCCTCCACACTTTACATTAACTGTCCATGACCTACAAGAACTGATAGATGAACTTCCTGAGCCATATCTGGTAGTTGGGGATTTTAACGCTCACTCCCCTTTTTGGGGAAGCGAGCGCTGCGACTCTAGGGGGCAAACAATCGAAGATTTTATTCTCTCAAACAGTGTCTTTTAAACACGGAAAAGGCCACATACTGCTCTCCAACCTCAGGCAAATGAGCTGTTTAGATTTGTCTTTTAGTTCACCATCTGTTTTTAACGATTTTAAATGGGATGTTATCGACAACCCATATGGCAGTGATCACCTTCCTGTGTTAAATAAGTTTGACATCCGTACCAGAAATCATTCCAACTAAACCGTGACTTTGGAAGCTGCATTTAGCAGACTGGGAAATTTTTAGAGCACAAGCCAATTTATAAGATATAGCTTTAGAAAACCTCAGCATCGATGAGATAAACGAAATGTTCACGAATTGTATAATTACTGCCGCACACTTAGTTATTCCTCAGTCTTCAGGAGTGGTGCGGCAAAAATACAGTGTGGTGGACAAAGGAATGTAAGGAAGCAAAAAAAGAACAAAATAAAGCTTGGGGAAAATTTCGCAGGTACCCTACACATGAGAACCTCGTACGTTTTAAAAAGGCAAGAGCAAAAGCTCGGTACGTCTGTCGCAGTGTCGAGAAAGCCTCATGGCAGAGGTACATTTCATCTATAAGCTGTAAAATAACATAGAAAAAAATGTGGGAACAGGTTCGGAAATTAAATGGCAACTTCTCACCGTTCACGACTCCTCCTTTGACAATGCCTGGCATACAAACAAGCATAGGGGAACAGGCAGACATTTTGGGGGAACACTTCGCTGCAGTTTCTAGTTCATATCACTATATGTAGTCCTTCCTGAAATACAAAAGTATTGCCGAAAAACGAAGACTTCCAACAAGTGGAGGTGCAAACCAACAATACAACAATTTAATCACTCTCCAAGAAATTAATACTGTACTGTCTGCTGGCAAAAAAACTGCTCCAGGACCCGACCAGATACACTATCAAATGCTTGCCCATCTTTCCCAGCCTGCCATAGAGGCACTCTTGAATTTCTTTAACAAAATATTCACAGAAGGAAAAATACATAAGGAGTGGAAGAAAGCCGTCAGTGCCATTCCTGAAACGTGGAAAACCACTGACTTCTCCAAGTGCCTATAGGCCAATAGCCCTCACAAGCTGTCTCGCGAAATCCTTTGAAAGTGTCCTTAATACAAGGTTAACATTTGTCCTTGAATCCCGTGAACTTCTTGATGTCCATCAATGCGGTCATAAAAAGGGATGCTCAACAACAGACCATTTAGTTCGCCTTGAAAACACAATAAGAGAAGCTTTTATACACAAACAGCACTGTCTTGTCGTTTTCTTCGATATGGAGAAAGCGTATGATACAACCTGGAGGTTTGGGATCCTCCGCGGCCTGGGCGACCTAGGTATCCGCGGTAGGATGTTAAACTGCCTCAATGACTTTCTTTCCAACCGCTCATTTCAAGTACGCCTGGGATCAACCCTGTCCAGGAGCTTTGTTCAAGAGAACGGGGCTCCCCAGGGGTGTATTTTAAGCACAATACTTTTTATTGTAAAGATGAATTCCATAAGTAAAATAATCCCAAAGTCCATCCTGTATTCACATGTACGTTGATGATCTTCAAATAGCCTGCACATCCTCAAACGTAGCAACATGCGAGAGACAAATACAGTTGACAATGAACAAATTAGTGACAGGGGCAGATCAGAATGGTTTCCAGTTTTCCACACAGAAAACAGTTGCCATCCTTTTCTCGCCGAAACGAGGTATACAAGCCAATCCATTCATACACCTGAACGGAACACAGATACCCGTAAAAAATGAGCACTAATTTCTAGGGATTACTTCTGACAAAAAACTCAATTTACTGCCTCATATAAACGCACTGAGAAAGAAAACCTCCGGATCCCTAAATATACTCAAAGTACTGTCCCGTAAACGTTGGGGTACTAACAGGACTTGTCTTTTACAAATTTATCGCTCAGTGGTACGCTCTACTTTAGACTATGGATGTATAGTTTATGGGTCAGTGAGACCTTCATACCTGAAACGACTAGATCCAATACATAATTTAGGTTTGCGTCTTTCCTCTGGTGCTTAGAGGACGTCGCCCATAAATAGTCGTTATGTAGAAATCAACGAACCGTCACTTACAGATAGAAGAACCATGCTCACATGTTCATACATTTTAAAAATCCGTTCACTGCCCAAACACCTATTTTACCCAATAGTCGCAAAGTGCCCATCTAGAACATTGTTTAACAATAAACCACTGGCTATCAGGCCACTCCTCCTGCGTTTTGAAGAGATGTGCCAAAACCTCGGCGTACTAGATACATTACCTGACATTGTTCGGAGACGAGATCCACTGCCTCCATGATACAATTTTCCTGCAATCTGTGATCTCACTCTTACACAGTTCCATAAAAAACAAACTCCGCAACCACATATAGTACAAGAATTCCTTGCACTCGAAGCAAAATACAGTAGTTTTACGCAGCTTTATACAGATGGTTCAAAAACGGACGTTTACGTAGGAAGCGCAGTGGTCCGAGGGAAGTCAGAGAAAACAGTACGACTTCCACAGTGCTCATCAATCTTCACTGCAGAATGTTACGCAGTCTGTGTGGCCGTAAAAAAATAGAAAACGAAAACCTCACCAACAGTATTATTTACAGATTCCCTCAGTATACTTACAGCTCTGCACTCTAGAAATGCAGTCACTACGATTCTTGGTGACATCATACACAAGATAGTAACAGCCACAGCTTGAGGAGAAAACATAAAATTCTGCTGGGTTCCCAGTCATGTCGGTATAAGAGGCAACGAGAGGGCAGATTTCTGCGCTGCTAAGCCTCGTGGCAAGGAAATAAAAAAGTAAATATACCTTTTAAGGTTTGCATAAACTTAGTACAGCGTAAATTAAGGGAAAAATGGCAGTCGCCATGGAACAGCGAAGTGAATAATAAACTACACTTGGCAAAACCGGTTTTAGGTGAATTTAAATCGTGTTCACCAGGAACGTTTTAAGGAAGTGATTTTATGCCATCTCTGGATAGGCCACATGCACAACTTCCTGCTAACAAAACAAGACAAACCTGTTTGCAAATGCGGAGGTGATCTTACTGTTAATCACATTTTTTTTTTCATGTATGAAACTTGAAACACTAAGAAAAAAAGTATTTTACTCAATTTTATAATGAATGCATTCCTTTTCATCCATCACTGCTCTTAGATGATAATGCCATTGTTAACGTACCTTCCGTTTTTAGCTTTTTAAAAGAAGCACGGATACTTGAAAAACTAAATTTTTAACCACTGGTTCGCTTTATTACATGATACACCTCAGCCACTTTCTCATTCCTGAGAAGAAGGCCGAGGCTTTTTATTTGATTGGTTGGGAGCCTCAGGATCCTTGCCCAGCCATGGATAGCCGCTGAGGCCGCCTGACCTTCTCTGGGGCTTTTACAGTTAGCTATTTCCAGACTTCTTCTCTGTTTTTTTACTAGGCAGTTCAATATTTTTAGGCCATCTACACCATCTATTTTTCATATTCCTAAACATTCTACAGAAAACCACTTTTATACCTTGAGCTTGGCGCATGATGGCCTTAGCTGTGTATGTGCTATAAAACCCAACACAATACAACACTTCCATAACATTGCTATCAACCTACCATTGCTCTAGCCATGCATTGGTGCAGATGCATGTGTGCGTTCCTCTGTTTTGAGCAATATTGAGCTTAACTTCAGGATGAAAAGACATTCAATGCATAATATTCAGCCAATTTGTAAACAAATCTGGCTTGAGTGCATGTGCTTTGCAATACTAAAAAATGAAAATTCCTTCTCTCAAAAACAAATTTTTATTTTCTGGTATTGCAAACCACATCCACTCAGCCAGATTTGTTTGAAATTGGCTGAATTTTGAATTGCAATTCAAAGAAAGCATTACATAGTTATCATTCGAATTGTACTGATATGACATACAGTTGTGATGCTTTGTGGATTGTTGGTGGTGACGTTACTGATGGTGTGAGTGGATGGATCTTGGTATGGAAGAGTGGATATAATGTTGCAAAAGTGAAAATTGGTCACAGAGGTGCACTCATTCCTGAACCATGCAAGAAGGCCAGTATTACTTCACAAGCAATGGGAGAGAACAGGTGGTTTACTGGTCACAAGCCTATCCATACCATCTGTATGCCCACTCATGAACACAGTATAGCCTCAGAGTTAGAGGACAAGTCAGTGCTCATGGATCTTGGTACTGTGCCCTGTTTATTTTTGGTTTCAGTTGTACGTAGTTTGTACCTGTGATTGTGTGTAGACCAGCTGTCCCACAAAATGCCATATAATGTGTGGTGAAACTTCCTCTGGACAAAACTACAATATTTTTTTACTCTATTTTTCAGATTATTGGAATTATCTTCTCCTGCTGCCTTGCTAACCAAGTGAAGTAATGGCCCCATGCGTCAGAGATGTGCGGGCCTGTTGGTCTGCTCATTTGATTTGTGGCAACTGCTATAAGTCGCACGCCAGTGTGTTGTGGTCTTGATCATATACCAGACACGTTCATGCTGTAATTTTGGCAGAAAAACTTGTGTCCCTTTGTCAACCAAAGCTCATCCCTACCTTGTATACTATGTCGATGTGCCTTAATATTGTTGAACAAGAAATATTTTAATGTTGCTGAGCTTCGACCTTCACAGTTGTGCCTCTTCTAGAGAGACATATAGTGAGGGCCAAATGCGCACAATAAGATCAACCCTGTTTTCATTGCATTTGCACAAGTTGAGACAAATTGCCATGTCTCTTGTTGCAGTGTACCTCAAGAGTTGTGTTGTTTGTAAATAGCTGTCATGAATGTTTCTGATTATTATGGTGGAGACACGAATATATAAATATATGTTTCAATACTGATGCTGTGCGACAAATTTTGTGCAGTGACGAGCATTCTCCGAAGGGCTATTTTTTTTAATCAACATAAAGGCCTACTCAGGCCTGTATTTTTGGCAGCGAGATTTACCAGTTCTATGGGCTGTTAATTTACACATCAAGTTAACTTGTTTTAGACTGATTGCTACAGTATTTACAAATGCATATTGTTCATTGTAATTATTCAATAAAAATCTGTGCTTGTGGAGTGAACGGCATGTCTTGCCTATTCTACTTATGCACACTGATTACCTTTTAGGTTTGCAGCAACCTCTAGTTATTTATGTAGGAACTAAAATACTTGAGCAGCTTACCAGTCAAGAAGTGACAGTGAAGATGTGGAGCAACAAGCTAAGTGGGTGGGTTGGTTACGCATATTAAGTTAGAAATAGTGGTAATGGCGAGAGAACACAGTGCTGCTTCATTGCTATACTGGTTGTCTGGTGCACAAAGTTTTAGAAGCCTCCAACATCATCAAAGACGTGAGCCGTGCTTTATAGCATTTACTGCACGAGTGATTGCACTGCCACGTCAAGATGTACAGCTTTAGAAATCTGCATGTTCATTCCAAGATGCGCTTTTCATTCTCATTTTTTAAATTCTGGTGTTAAAATATATGCAAGGTTCATGGCTGTTTACTAATAGGGTAAATAAAATTTCCATTTTTCATTCTATAACTCGTTAACACAAAGGTAGGTGTACTGCATGTTGATCATTCTATGTAGTCTGCTCACCTTTCAGTATACTTTTTCCATTGAGCTGCAGAAGCTCGCGTATTTCTTCCAAGAAGGTTTTTGCTTAGTCTTGAAGGTACTTTCGCACTGCTTCCCGCAGGTCTAGGTTTGTGGAAAATCAATGACTTTGCAAAGCGTTGTTGAGCTACCAAAACACAAAAAGCAGAGGGAGCAAGATATGGGTTGTAGGCAAGTTGTTCCGGTACCATAAAATGAACATCTGTTTTTAGGGAAAGGAAATGGCGCAGCATCTGTCCTGTATCGGGGGACACCTGAACCGCATGGTAAGGGAAGAGATAATGGAGGGAGTGAAAGAAGAAAGGAAGAAAGAGGTGCCGTAGTGGACAGCTCCGGAATAATTTCGACCACCTGGGGATCTTTAACCTTCACTGACATTGCACAGCACACGGGCGCCTTAGCGTTTCGCCTTCATCGAAACTCGGCCGCCGCGGTCGGGTTCGAACCCGGGAACTCCGGATCAGTAGACGAGTGCCCTAACCACTGAGCCACGGCAGCAGGTACCTGTACCGTAAGAGTATGAATTTTTGCCCCTTTCACACCTTCTGACCAGAGAAGCCTGATCACTGCTCATTGCTCCTGCTTGGTGCAAACTGCTAGTGGAGCGTACTTTATAAGTCAATAGCTGGAATGCAAATGACGTGACAGAGATAAAATTACGCATGTGTGACCACAGGCGTACCAACTCTATGCATGCATGTTGAGGCTGCAGTCTGACGACCATCTGTGCACGCATGTGTTGCAGACGGCGCATTGCAGAGACTTGCGGGAAGTGATGCAAAAGTGGCTTCACGAGCAGCCAAAACTCTCCTTTTGGAATGAATATGCAAGCTTGTGGCCCGATGGACCAAACACATTGAAAAGGGAGGTACACTATATACTGTATAGTCGCCTACCTTTGTGAAAATCTTGGAACGAAAAGTAGATAATTTTTTGCTTGCCCTCGTACATATATAGAAGTTTTGCAAGTCTCCAGTCGTTAGTTCAGCACATGCCTGTTGCCTTTTTTCTCTGGTATATTGTCTTTTGCGCTGTTTTGTGTTAGGGAGCTATACATAATTGCTGTACAACTACATGGCATGCCTCTGATTCTGAATATATCTGCAGACACAGCGGTTGCAGTCTGAAGCCCAGCAACATGCACCGTTCAGTAATTATGGTTACTGACCTCTGACAGCCGACGCATGTATGCATATAATTGGCAGCCATTGGCACCAATACTGAAACTGGCGCAACCGCCACCTCTGTGTTTGAAGGGAAGAAATTTTTACTCTGAATTACTGAGGGGTGTGGACTATTATGTTTGCAATTTTTTGCATAAGTTCTGATTTTGGAAAAGCCTAAACCGGAAATCACTTGTGCTGATGAACCAGCACATTTGATCACTTTAATTTCATGGGCATTTGTGAATGCTGTTCGTCAGAAAGTTCTGTATTTTGTTTGCTACCTTTCGATGTTTCTGGATTCTTCCAGGGTTCTGTTTGACCCTTTGGTTACATGACCATTGTTAGGCAGCAATTCAGGCCTTCCTGTCTGCCGTGCGGTGAAGTAGCAGTGCTTGTACACAAGGCACTCACTTTGTGGCTGGGAATTGCTTGCATCATTTTGTGGGGTTACAGCTTTGTGTTTGTAGCTAGTAACAGCAGCACACCCAAGCGTCCAGAGCCTCACTAGTGCACAGGCATGATTCTCTGCTGCATGCTTAGTCACTGACGTGTTGATTTGCAGTGACTTGTGAATGACATCCATCAGTAAAATTAATTTCAAGCATTAATTGCAATCAGGGCATATGTGCGCCTGCATTCTAGGGCCCTTCGTTTTCCCGACTCTTGCACATAGCAGATTTCATAACGGGTTTAAAACCAGGTTTATACCAGAATGAAAATGCGCCTTCTGAAAATGGTTATTCCAATTTTAACCTAACACTGGTTATTCATAATGCGCACCATTGGTGTGCACAGATATCTCCTTAAGCGGGTAGACAGTTCTGCCTGTTCATATCTTCTGGGAAGCAAGGAAGAATACGGAACAAAATTTGTACACCCCTCTGGCCCATGCCTATAGGTGGGCTACTTCCCCCACCCCCATGCGCACACCTATGTGCGGCATAATTTTAGGTCAAGTACGAAAAGTATTAGGCCAACGCGCAGGTACTGACCAGACAAGCGCTACCCATGCTAATGATGTCTTGCCCCAAGGCTCTTATGCTTTTCAGAAGACTCATGGGATGTCGAATTAATGTTTTTGCACTGTACAAATGCAGGCAGTTCTTGAATGGACACTTCAAATGCTTTGCAGGAACTGGTGATCGTGTCCAAATAATTTTTAATGGATGTGAAAAAAAGACATCCGACTTTTTATGCCGGTTTTAGTGCACCTTCCGTTTCCAGTATTTGTTATGAAAATAGCAAGAAATAGAGCCTTTTCCCAGACAGCACACGTTTAGCGGATATCCTTTTCTGGAGGTTCGGATATCCAGCGGATATCTGTTCATGTCCTCCATAGATAATACAGACGTCTGTTGGACTATAGTTTGTAGGTCTGCCAAAAATCCCATGGGCATCTGATGAACGTCCAGACACGGACATCTGGATGTTTTTTAAGCCAGCTCGCAGGGCCCGAAACTCTAATATTCGTGTAGAAATTTACCAACATAATCAGTGTAAAACTGCTTGGCTAGCATGTGGGCCATATATGAAAATTGCACATTGCTGTTCAATTCCTTTGTCGTGAACAAGTAAAGCAGACAAAATAAAAAAGCCATTGCATGTTATGTTGCCTGCTTGAACGTAAATGTGTAATTCAAATTTCCATGAGTGACACACATGCTAGCTGAGCTTTACACTGATGCTGTCTGAAAGCATGCTAATCAAAAGTGCACAAGCACACCATAGAAGCATGAATGTTAGTAAAAGCAGCAATTTCTATTGTTTTTAAGCTTCATTGCAAAAAATTGTATAAACAGTCTGCATCCCCTATCAACTTCTGCATACTGAAACTGCACACAGACAAAATGGCTGGGTAAAAAAAAGGCAGTCTGACTGGAGTAGTAAGACTCGAATAACTTATGAAGAACCTTGGCCAATGGGGAACCTGCGCTGCCAAGGTGGCACTGCAATTGTTCCATTCGGTGACTCAAAACTGCTTTTGTCAGCCGCTTGGGCCGCCGCAAACGCGAGAAGACATTCTGCGCGATTAGATACCCGCGTTTGGCTGACATCATTCATTGCCTAGTTTCTTTCGCCTTCGACAGAGCGTGGAGGCTCACGCCAATAAGCGCCTGAAGGTGGCGCGGAAAAGTGCTAATAGTACTACCCAAAACTGCTTGCTCTCCTCGCTAGGCAGTGCGTTCTGGCGCTGCAATCGGCACCGCAAACTTCAGCGCAAGTTCCCCATACAGCTGTTTTCTACGTGCTCCTCCCGCAAATGAAATGAGAACAACATTCCAATTATCTGTGATAAACTAAGATTAGATTGAAGGGTAAGCACCATTTTCTCAGTAGCATTTTCCGGATGGTGCAGCATCCTATGCTTCGCTCGCGGCGGTTCATGACAGCGATAAGGAGACGCAGCCCTTATCGCTTGTGCTAGGGTAAATCGTGCAGCCATGCGTCCCTGCCTTGTAACCTTTTCAGCAGCAGCACACCCGGCCAGAGTAGCTGTTCGATTGTGGGCGGGACGTTTAAGAGTACAATCGCGTCGCACAAGAGGATATGTCATATGTGGTATTTTTTTTGTATTTCGCGAGCATCTGCAGTGAGCGAAAAAAAAAGCTAATACGTAACAGATGGAAAATTAGGAACTGTTCAGTCGGACGTCTTGCGGACAGTTCTGCCGCTTTCTCATTGGAATTTTTTGCCTATCTTCGCTGCTTGCGAAGTTGGTCAATCAATCTCGACCAATTACGTAATTAAGCACAATACAAAAAATAGCTTGACTTACTCGCCGTCTTAGAGTGTCACAGCATATTTTTAAACCCTGGCTAAAGTTTGCTGGGACGCCTGTATATTGTCGCGGCGCACGGACAAAAATCTGGCTGAGGTTTAGCTCCAGTTAGACCTAGTTATACGAGCAAATTATATTTTAAGCATGGCCATACACTGGTTTTGGTCCAGGGCAGAGCTCGGTCCATCGTTCATGGCGAGACCGTATGCCGACAGCGCGAGCGCCGGCGAAGTAGGCGAAGCATTTGAAGAGCGAGCGCGGCGGCGCTGCGGAGAGTCACGTTGTATCAGCAACGCAGCTGCGGCGGGCGCTGAAGCAGTGAGTCAGCGCCGAGCGAGCGCGGAGGTAAAATTAGTGGAGGCTCGGAGCAGAAGCGAGCGAAACTGTGATACAGTGAACTACTGCAGCTGTGGTATAGACACTGTGGCGAGCGGCGCTGATGCGAGTCACGTGGTATGACGTCATATACACACCTCCGCTTCTCCCGGTTTGAAGGTCATCCGCCAACGTTGAATGACCTTAGGAGTTGCAGTGCGAAGAGTAGAGCTCTCGTTCTAAATGTTTCAAATGATCTGAAGCTGTATTTTTAACTCAAGGGCAACACTGGCGACAGAGTAATCGCGACATGCTATTTATTTCCGCCAACGAGCCTCCAGAACCAGTCAAGTGAGCAGCAGAATTGGCATCTTGTCTGAAAAAAAAAATGAAAATTGGTTTTTGGGGAAAGGAAATGGCACAGTATGTCTCTCATATCGACGGACACCTGAACCGCGCCGTAAGGGGAGGGATAAAGGAGGAACCTTGGCGCATTTCTAGGACGATGAGCGTGAACAAGCAGTCGACGCACTCCCCCCTGTTTACCGGACAAGTTCGAACTCAAAAGGGCGGGACCATGTTACGCATTGAACAATGACAATCTGATTGAAGTGTTATGCGAGCAATTACACAAATTGTTGCTATTAAGTTGACATCATCTACTTCAGCAAAGCGGTTGTTCAATGGACTGGGGGTTACCTTTATCAAGGGGGGGGGGGCAACATTTCTGATGCCCACTTTGAAACTCAGTGGCGGCGCAAAGAAATTGAAAATTTTTTAGGAACTATGACCAATGTGCAACTTTTTATGCGTCCAAACTAAAAAGTGATTTAAAAGTAACTTTCATTACTTTTGGGAAGTAATTGTAATTTAATGGCATTACTTCTTGGAGCAGTAATTGGTTATGTAATTTAATCAATTTTGCGAGATTTCTAGGGAAGCATTTAGTAATGTAAGTTAATATCAAAATGTAATTTTGCCATGTTTGGCCAGGCATTGCAGTAATTAAATTACTGTAATGAAATTACTTTTCTTGGAATAATTTGTAATGCAATTAATTCATTATCGGGCTGGTATTTAGTATTGTAATGAATTTGTAGCATTAATATCGGGAGGGAGCCATCCTGGAATGTGCTACGCCCTATGACTTTCCTGCAATGCAAATTCATTTTTGCGCCAACTCTCGACAACGAGATGCGCTATAATTTTTTTTGTAGCGAGAGCTACGTTTGGCTATTAGTCGAGCACTTCGCCGTGGTCCGGAAAGGCCAGTAGCGCCCATGCGCGGCGGCCGGAGAGGATAGGAGAGGAGCAGCAGATGCGCCGCGCGTGACGTCAGAGCTTCGCCACCGCCGTGGCCGCGCGCCAACTGCACCGCCGGCGCCGCGCGTGACGTCACTTGGAAGAGAGGTTGTGGGCATGCGCGGCAACCAGAGAGGAGCAGCTGGCCGGCCTTAGCCGCTGGGACCGCGCATGACACACGTGGATTCCACGTGCTAGCTATGCGCATGCACAGCTGGGTGTATAAAATGCGGAGGTGACACGGCGGCCGTATCAGCCGTTTTGCATGGGTGACGAGAATGGGAGTCCGGCCGCTGTTCAACGGCGGTATCGACAGGAGAGGATCAATTTCTCGCTACATATAACCTGGCATAGCTGAGCTAAGCCACTGCCAACTTTTTCCCGCGGATCCGATTCAAACTCACAGCGTTGGTAATGACGCCGACAGTGCCGTGAGTTTAGTTCGTTTAATTTCCGCATTGCTTTTAAGCATAAAATGCTTTTCCCACTGTTGGTGCGCCGCGGGTGACCTTGTTGCCAGAATGGAGAGATAACACGACGCCGGGCCAACGGGAGGAGACGGAGCCGATCGTAAACGAACTTTAGCGAAACTTTGGCTTGGATTATGTGGGTTTAACGTCCCAAAGCAACTCAGAATATGAAGAACGCCGTAGTGAAGGGCTCCAGAAATTTCGACCACCTGGGGTTCTTTAACGTGCATCGCACAGTACATGGGCCTCTAGAATTTCGCCTCCATCGAAATTCGACCGCCGTGGCCGGAATCGAACCTGCGTCTGGTGGCTCAGCAGCCGAGCACCATAACCACTGAGCCACCGCGGCGTACTTTTGCGAAACTTTCAGTCTGCCCCCTGGTGCCTACGCGCTGCGGACGGATGGTTGTGTTTAGTCGAAACGGCACCTTGCAACGGTGTTCAAACTGAAGTCTGCAGTGAAGCTCCGCTCACATTCAGTACTGCCGCACAGAATTCATCCCCGAACAAAAAACTAGTCCGTTGTTAAAACTTTTCTTGTCACCTAAACAAGAAGTTAATCGCAGGAAAAATGGTATATGTAAGGTCCAGAATTTTGATACCTGGATTGTCTCATAAAATGAACAATTAAAAAGCTGATTTCGTTTACTTTTGTGACTGGCTAGCGGAGTAATACAGTACGCAGCGGACCGTGGCTCAGTGTTCAAGACTGCAGTTTTTTTTTTATAGAATGTGCTACGCCGGTACTGCAAAGCGTTTCATGCTTTCGTCTACACACGACCACGAGAGGGAGTGCATTTTTAATGCGACGGCATTAAAAGCCTAATTGAAAAAAAAGCAACGTGTCGTCGGTCATAAAGCTCGCCCATTGGCTGGAGCAAAGCAACGTCACCAGACCTGAAGTGACGTCACTTCCCGTAAAGGAATCATCCCTCGGCTTACGCTGAGGCCCACGGGGGAGCAAGCTACCACCCTTTGGCTAAATGAAGTTGATTGACTGACTGACTGATCAGCATTTTTTTACATTCTGTAGTAGGTGTCCCTGTGAACATTTCGTAGTCACCTTCCTTGGCGATAAAAGCTGTAGTGGCCGAAAAGTTACTAGGAGGCAGGCTTTTAATTTGTGTTGCTTTACGCGAAAAAAAATACGAAAAAACCCTATGAAGGCGGAACCGCATGGCGCGATTTCAGGCGCGATTGACGCGCGGATGGTGGGACGCGTGCGTCATTTTGACGCGTGCCCAGTATGATCCGTCACGAAATCGCGCCGCCGCGTGCTCCTACTCGGAGGAGAAAAAAACGCCTCGCGCGGCGCGTCAGGGGCGCGTCCGCCAATCAGATTTCAAGTAAGTCACGTGGTATTTGGTCACGTGGCATTTTTGGTTTTTGGTTTTGCCACTAGATGGCCCTACTCTCTGCGCATCTCGACGGAACCTCTTCGGCGCATTTTTTTTTTCGCTCTGCAGAACCGGCGCACACGTGAAAAACACGTGCTACTGTTTCGTGCGCGCATCGTGTTCATTGAAAATGGAGAAAGCAGTCTTCAACGAGGCCCTTATCACGGAAGTGGAGAGGCGTCGAGTCCTGTGGGATATACGCGACCGCCTCTTCTGCTCTGTAGTAAGCGCCCGACACTCCATTTTCTATGTCGAGTTGTAAACAAGCAGCGGCCTCTTGGCATGCAGAAAGTACATAGTCGCAGTTTCGCACACACTCTTCCTGCTTGAAATTAAGCTTGATAAATATACTTCAGAAAAAAAATGTCGCTGTGTAATTACACTAAGATTATTTCTATTGCAGTGTTGTGTAAGTTTAAGGGCATATTACATATGCGGTAGCAGGGACAATTCATGTCGTTGGGAGTGACGTTGTCTGGCAACCCGGAAAACGCGCCGCGAAGGCGCCGCTCCCCTTTTTTCGTGCGGGTGCTCGCGCGTTGACGGCAACGCGGGCGTCCACCGCGCGTCGCGTTTTTCGCTCGCGGAAAACGCGCCATGCGGTTCCGCCTTGACACCACTGCGCACTTGTGCAAACGTCCAGTGGTGGTGATACGTGCATGTTTCTGATTTTCCCCTTTTTTATAGCTTAAAGTCTCCCCGTTTTCAATGAAAGTAGCCTATTGTAAATTGTGGGGTTTAAAGGGACACAGTTTAAAGGCGGAACCGCATGGCGCGATTTCAGGCGCGATTGACGCGCGGATGGTGGGACGCGCGCGTCATTTTGACGCGTGCCCAGTATGATCCGTCACGAAATCGCGCCGCCGCGTGCTCCTACTCGGAGGAGAAAAAAACGCCTCGCGGGGCGCGTCCGAGGCGCGTCCGCCAATCAGATTTCAAGTAAGTCACGTGGTATTTGGTCACGTGGCATTTTTGGTTTTTGGTTTTGCCACTAGATGGCCCTACTCTCTGCGCATCTCGACGGAACCTCTTCGGCGCATTTTTTTTTCGCTCTGCAGAACCGGCGCGCACGTGAAAAACACGTGCTACTGTTTCGTGCGCGCATCGTGTTCATCGAAAATGGAGAAAGCAGTCTTCAACGAGGCCCTTATCACGGAAGTGGAGAGGCGCCGCGTCCTGTGGGATATACGCGACCGCCTCTTCTGCTCTGTAATAAGCGCCCGACACTCCATTTTCTATGTCGAGTTGTAAACAACCAGCGGCCTCTTGGCATGCAGAAAGTACATAGTCGCAGTTTCGCACACACTCTTCCTGCTTGAAATTAAGCTTGATAAATATACTTCGGAAAAAAAATGTCGTGTAATTACACTTAGATTATTTCTATTGCAGTGTTGTGTAAGTTTAAGGGCATAATACATATGCGGTAGCAGGGACAATTCATGTCGTTGGGAGTTACGTTGTCTGGCAACCCGGAAAACGCGCCGCGAAGGCGCCGCTCCCCTCGGGTGCTCGCGCGTTGACGGCAACGCGGGCGTCCACCGCGCGTTGCGTTTTTCGCTCGCGGAAAACGCGCCATGCGGTTCCGCCTTAACTCCATCATTTTTTTTTGGCAGAATCCAATATTTCGGCATTTCATGCTTGTCGCCTGTCGGGCGGCGAAAGATGCATTTATTGCTAAGAGATTTGAATTCGAAGTTGAGAAGAAATTTTTCCTGACGCTCTGAATCAAACTTGGGTCTCTGGTGTCGAAATAGACGAAAAGTGATGTAAATGACGTAAACGTGAACTCAGTGATTGCTGGCAGTGAGTGGTGCAGCCTAGCAACAGTCGAAATGGAAACTACCGCCAGCCGGACGTTGAAGGCCTCTATCAGCAGTCTCCAGCGGCCCCAGCGTCGCTTTGAACAGTGTGATTCAAGGTGGAACCGCATGGCGCGATTTCAGGCGCGATTGACGCGCGGATAGTGGGACGCGCGCGTCATTTTGACGCGTGCCCAGTATGGTCCGACACGAAATCGCGCCGCCGCGTGCTGCTGCTCGGAGTAGAAAAAAACGCCTCGCGCGGCGCGTCCGCCAATCAGAGTTCAGATAAGTCACGTGGCATTTGGTCACGTGGCATTCTGGGTTTTTTTTGGTTTTGCCACCAGATGGCCCTGCGGTCTGCGCATCTCGGCGGGACCTTTTTGGTGCAATTTTTTTTCTCTCGGCAGAACTGGCGCGTGAGTCAAAGAAAACACGTGCTATCGTGATTTTGTTCGCGCATCGTGTTCATCGAAAATGGACAAGGCAACATTTAACGAGGCCCTGATAACGGAAGTGGAGAGGCGTCGCGTCCTGTGGGACGTGCGCGACCGCGACTATAAAAACAATATGAAGCGTGACCAGGCTTGGAGAGCTATAGCAGTTGCCCTCAGCGTAGACGGTATGTACCAAATCTGTGCACAGGTGATGTTGTTGCCCTGCTTGTTCTATGTACATTCATTCGCCTCGACAAGCGTGTGAACTTGGCATGTTTACCCCCCCCCCCCCCCCCCGTTTTCGTACTTATCTCGCTGGAAGAGAGCGTGCCACCGCGCTTTGTTTATTTGCGAGAGAAAAAGTTTGATCATTGCATGCTGCGTTGTTTCTTGACATCTGATTGGCGTGAATATGCCTGTAAGTAAATACTAGCAGTAGGAAGCTAGCGTGGACTGATACAGGCTTCTCGAGTTTGTTTTTTCTTTTCTGCAGAAAATAAATTTACGCAGCACATTTCATTAGTTGCATCACCTTCCTGCGAGCGCATATGCGCAATTGCTCACACTAACACTTTGTTACTGCTTTGCAGTGACACAAGTAATGAAGCGCTGGAAATCTTTACGGGATACTTTTATGAAAAAACGCAAAGAAGTAACTGCAATAAAAAGTGGCGCCGGCGCGGACAGCGTCGTCAATGTGCGGTGGCCCCATTTTAATCAGCTGCTGTTTCTGCTTGATACACTCGAATATCCTGAGTGAGTATTTCTTTCGAATCAAGCACATTACTCAAAGTCGTGTTTTACACAAATGTTGAAATATAGTGTGCTTTTGCAATGTGTATTATCCATGTAGGACGAGAGGGAACCTCATAAAGACGTGGACTTGTTCGAAGCAACGAGCACAGAGTGCCTCCAGACTGGAAGACCTATTATCAATGAAGCTGAAGCCACTTTGGATGCTTCCGACTTCACCACAGCTACACAGGAAGATGGAACTGGATTTTCCAGCCCCATACCAACGCCATCACCAGCCAGCAGCACATCATCTGGCCCACAAAAAAGGAAGAGGGGCCATGATAAGGCTTTCAAAAAGGAAATAGGGATCCTAGGAGAATTGGCCTCCAAACGAGCCAACGCATCAGAACTGTTCGGGCTTTTTATGGGGGACAAACACAGACGATGTCCACAGCGTCTGCGAGGACAGTTCGAGATGGAACTTCTGCAAGTTGCAGCTCGTTATGTGGACAACGAATAAAGCTGTCAGTGAAGAACGGGGAGTTGTTGGTGTATTTTGGAAAACGAATTTCGGCAAACAGTGAAAAAAGAAAATAGGTAAATATTTATTACAATGCAATTTTTCTTCTTAAGCGTGGCATCTTTTTCCAGAAAAATAGTTCCACAATATTGAGGCACTATTCTTGCACTTCTTCACAATTGGGTTCATCAATTTCTAGTAATTTCCACTGCTCCTGAACGACGTGCATCTTTGTGAGTCTCTCCCGCACCCGGCCATGAATTAGGTCAAAGAGTTCGGGGGGTCATTCGATAATATTTGAAGAACAGCTCTGGATCCTGTTCCCTCATAACGTGAAACTAGCATACCGGAGACGTATAACGGTTTACCGGACGCCGGCTGCGCACACGCAGTGGCTCCCCCTTCACCCCAACAATTAATGCCACCGCGCATGCGCGAGCGCGGTCCGGTAAAACGGTATACGTCTCCGCTAGTACGTCTACGGCATGCTAAAAACGTCTATTGTCTGCTGCGCATGCGCAAGCGCGCCGTGACGGCGGCCAAGTGCGATGGGTGGGCTTCAATAAATGTGAAGCAACCCCTCTTCTGAGTTCTTTCCTTCCTCTATGGTTTACCGGTCATCTGATGTACACCAACACTGGTATTACTGTGGCGCAAAACCGACTTTATACCTCAAATAGCCCATTAAAAAAATTAGTGTCAGTCTTCCCTGAAACAGCTTCTATAAAGCAACGTCTGCGCTACCGGATGCCTAAAGGGGTAGAAACACCAAAATTTTCTTAGTGTATTGTTGTTTTAGAATGATGCGTAAAGCATGAAATACAATTTCAGTAATGCTCTAACTAGCCTGCAAAAATGTTCAGGGAAGTTATGAATCGCCACGTGAAATTCGCCTAAACTAAATTTATGCTTCCATGCACTTTCGGTTTCAGCTGTCCAAAGACGGTTTCGACATCACGGGTGAGCACCAGATCACGTGAGGTATTTAAAAACTGCAATACAATGGCTGTGCGACTCTTTGAAAGGCAGGCTTAACCTCACGATAACCTGGTCCACACTGAGATGTCTGATGGACACAGGAAAGAGCAAAACGGAGCACAAAACAAATCTGTTGAAGGCCATGCACAACTTCAAGGGGAGCGAAAGGGAGCTCATTGCAGAACTTAAAAGGAGATAGTACATGCAATCGTAGGGTGTCGGTCTGGACATGGAAGAATACACGGGCACACAGAGTGAGGAAATGGACCAGGAGATCACAACCTGGGAGGTGCATGCCGCACTCGTGTACATGAGGAGGGATACCTGCTCTGGCAGAGATCGGGTGACCACCAGAATGTTAGCTGACTTGGACGACAAGTCGTTGGAGGCTATCACGGAATTCTTTAACAAATGCTGGTCGGAAGGAAAAATTCCCGAGGAATGGAAGGCGGCAGAAGTTCTGTTCATTGCGAAACCCGGTAAACATATCGGTATCGATAATTTGAAGTCAATACCGCTAACGTCATGCACTGGCAAGTTGATGGAAAAATTTATATATAAAAGAATTTACAGACATTTAGATAAATGTGGCCTCTTCCCAAACACGATGTTTGGGTTCAGACCAAACCTTTGACTCAAGATGTACTTTTGCAGCTAATAGAAGAAATCATTGACAAACCTAGAGGCTATCCGACCAGGGAAAATCTATCATTAGACCTCAAATGTGCATTTGAAAATGTTAAACATGATATCATACTCAAAAATCTACAGGACTGCAATTGCGGTGTAATGACGTATAATTATATCCAACAATTTCTCTCGAAGAGTTAGGCTCAATGTCGGAGCAGTAAAGTCGGAGTTCGCACGGCTGCGAAGTAGGGGCACCCCGCAATGGGCAGTGCTGTCCCCTTTGCTCTTTAACATTGCCCTATTAGGACTACCGAGTAGGTTTGACAGCGTACATGGCGTCAAGCACGCGCTGCATACTGACGACATTACTATTTGGACCTCCGGAGGGTCAGTTGGGAGCATGCAGGAAAGACTACAATGTGCGGCGGATACCGTGCAAGAATACGCTGATAGTTGCGGTCTCCCATGCGGACCAAACAAATGGGAGTTACTAATATTTAGGAAGAAAGGAGACTTTGACCCTGTTTTAGCATTTGAGGGGGGAGCGCAAATTCAGGAGATGCCACTTGCCGAAACTTTAGGTCTGTTAATAGACGCCAAGAGCAACAATACGGAAATAGTTTATTGTTTATGGGGGTTTAACGTCCCAGAGCGACTGAGGCTATGAGAGACGCCGTATTGAAGGGCTCCGGGAATTTCGACCACCTGAGGTTGTTTAACGTGCACTGACATCGCACAGTACACGGGCCTCTAGAATTTCCCCTCCATCGAAAATCGACCGCCGCGGTCCAGATCGAACCCGCGTCTTTCGGGTCAGCAGCCGAGCGCCATAACCACTCAGCCACCGCGGCGGCGACAATGCGAAAATGATTAGGCGATTGCAGGCAACAACTGAACAAATGGCGAGAATGATTAGTAAGGTATCAAGCTACAAGCGTGGACTTAAAGAAAAGGAAACCTAAAGTGTATACAGGCTTTTATTGTGAGCAGGATAGCTTGCACAGCACCTTATCTGAAATGGAAGGAAAGTGAGAACAATCTGGACGTCATCATACCCAAAACATATAAAAGAACACTTGGTACCCCGGTTTGCGCAGGAACAGAAAGATTGCTAAACACGCAAACAGAATACTCAGAACTAAAGAAGACAGAGACCTTAAGTCCACAGTCGTGTGCAGGGACCTCGGAACAGGAGGGGGGCAAGGGAGGGGGGCGGTTTCCTCCGCCAGACATTTTACCAGAGCTGGCAGCGCCCCCTCCAGTCTCCAATTGCTTGCACTTGCATCAGATTTCTGACAATTGAAACAATTCAGTTGTAGGACTCTTAAACTCAAAGCACTGTGGGGCTGAGCTGCTTGGCTTCGTAGCCAGTTGTAAAGCATTTCGTATATGAGTAACCTGAACCAGTCATGTCCCAACAGAAGTCGACTGTCTGACTAGTGTACATGATCATGATTAGCAGAATTTTTACAAACTATGCACAAACGTTTTTAATGCAATTGATCACTCCTCGTGTATAAAGCTTCCCATTTCAATTAATTTTATATTGCCATGAGTCTGTGCATCGTTTTTTCGTTTGCACTCAAAACCGTCAGGCACGTGACTTTATCATTTTGTTTTGTAGTGCGAGATGCGACCAGACTTATCTCCATTGACGGTAGCCAAGTGCAAATGCTTCCACATTTTCCCAGATTGTTGTAGTTGCTTTTGGTCTTTATCTCGAAGATTCCTTGCCAGCTTTAAATTGAGCGTGGCCAAGAACTGCATGGCATTCAGTTTGATCACTACAGAGCACGCTTGTGGCTATCGCCACCGCCGAGTCATTCAGTTATTAATGGGCGCGAGTCGGCCCCTTATAAACAGTTTCTTTTGGAAGCCTTTTCGTTTTCTTCCTGACTGATGGAGTGTCGTCACTAAAACATCACAGTCTGCATCAACCTCCCAACATTGAAAAACAAAAAATAATATTTATTTTGTAAATGAGCATTAAATAAATAAAATAACAAAATAACTCGGAGTATTGCCCCTCCCCCCACCCCCACCTACCCAGGAAAAAGTTCCGGAGTCCATAGTCCTATGGACACCACGACACTCTGGGGCTGTTCGAAATAACGGCGCCCACGCCGCTGTCCGCGTGCTATTACCCCGGGTCCCCCAACGTTCGCAGGAACATAATTATCTGAACCACTGTTAAGCTACGGGGATTTCCTTCACGATTTGAGGTGAACGAGGAAAGTACACGCCAGACAGCACAAAAATCTAAACAGGGACCAAGGGAAATTCAAGGAAATTGCAATCGAATACTTATATAAATCCTGTCAAATTCAGGTATATGTTTCCAAATTCGTAAGATCCACACTGCGCCTTCTGCGGCAAAGTGGCTGACGTATACCATATGGCATGGGCATGCCAGAGAAACCCAGCTATACCAAGAATCAATAAGCCATCAACTATGAACTGGGAGGCGGCGCTGTCCAGCTCACATTCGGACGACCAGCTTTCGCTGGTGAACCGGACAAGAGCGGCGGCAATAGCTGATGGGCTGCTGGAATGAGGGCCCACCCAAACATTGTATGCATTAAACGTTTTTTCTCTCTCGTTCTACAATAGCTCTTTGTTCACTTGTTTCCATTAAGACTTCTGGAGCAGTTTAGCGTGAGAGTTGAATGAAAACGATAAAGCAGCTGTTATATCGCAGTTTTTGTATACCGCACGTGATTTCATACTCGTGGCGTCACAACCATCGTCTGACAAATGAACCTACAGAGGGAAAAATAAACAAATTATTTTAGTACTGACTATTTCCCCGTAGTTGTCCATATGTTTACTAATTTCGTATACATCATTCCAAAGCAAAAACTCACTCCGAAAAATTTGGTGTCTGCAATACTTTAATACAGGCGCACGCAAAACTCTAAACGAAGAAGAAACAGATGGAAGTCAAATACAATGCGTGGCCAATACTTGACTGCTGATATAGGATACAAAAAGAAAATTGCTGATGGCCTAGCTCTGTTAGGCCAGGATATACACAGCGAAAGCGAAGCGACTTCTGGATGGGAAGAGTTAATTTATGAAACCCGTGCATTCACTAGATGCGCCTTTATTCACGATTAACCTTGAGCCGTCGTGGCGGAGTGGTAGTGTCTCCACCTCAAACGCCAAAGGCACTGGTTTGATCCACAGCCTAGATACAGTTTTTTTTTATTCAGTGAGTGTGCGGGGGTTTCAGTGGCTCCCATAGATGCCGCCTCCGAACACGTCGGTTAGCGGTTAAAACGGCGAGTAAGGGTAATGGCGCGTTCACACTTGGACATTCGGCGGCGAGAGCGTGCGGAACCCGCTTCCGCGGCAGAGATTCCACCGGAATACCCAGCGGAAAGGCCGATCAGTCCAGGACCGAATTCTGCCGCCGGAAAAAAATCCGCCGAATCTCGTCAGCCAAAAGGAAGGCGAGTACCCGCGGCGACAAACATGGCGGCGCCCTTCGATGCAGGACGCCTCGCTTCGGACTGGATTCGTCGCTGTTACAGCATTTTTCAGCACGTTCACAGGCCATAAAAGAGCCAGCGGTCTTTCGCTTTGTCTTAGCTCGCCCATAAGAAAACTTTTGAGCGATAAATTTGCTTTCATTTTTATTTCGGGTGACGATTCTTCCCCTTTTAGGCTTAAGAGGGGCGTCGAGTTGTTGACAACAATGGTTCCTGTTCTAACCACCAGATGGCGCCAATGGGCGTTTAAAAATTGAGAATGTTAGAAATGTCGTAACGTCCGACAGAATAGCTGCATTTAGCGTACGCAAGCGTGCATAAGGTTTTGGTATGTAGACAGCATCGATTAACCTCTTGCCACATCTGTGAACGCCGTGAGCAGACGACACAGACACGATGAGCGGCGATGCAGTGGCCGGGAAGTGTGAACGAGACAGCATTTCGGCGGCCGCGGATTCCGCTTCCTCTCGCCGCCGAATGTCCAAGTGTGAACGCGCCATAAGGGCGGCGATGTGCGCGGTGTGACGTCATGCGAAATGGCGCGGCGAGCGCGCGGCGTCCTCCCAGCTGCGGCGGTTGCTAGACAACGGCTCAAGGTCTGTGTCTGTGCCTCCTTGGAGCACCGCCACAGCGAAATCGCAACTTCGTGGCCAGTGTACCTTTCGCTACAAAACAAAAACTGCTTGTCACAGGAGTGTGGCCACTTATACATTTCACGATGTAAATGTTTGTAATTACATCTGATGAACAAAATGCGCGATACTCCTGCTCAGTCGTTATTCACCATTCCAGTGAGAAGCATTCCAGGTTTCCCAACCGGTATCGAGGGAATGTCTGGCGGAATGCGAACGCGATGCGGACTAGCTGCGATGATGATGCACATAAAAAAATAGTGCGCGACATCCGTGAACAACGCAATAACATGCGGAAGAAAATATTGCCGCCTATATGCAGTCAACCAAACACACGAAAGATCTCTTGAAAAACAACGTCGGAGTTGACGGAGGTTTTTGAAGACGTTGCAAATGAGCTCTGTGGCACTATGCATAAGCTTCGAAAAGTTCATTTGTGATAGACGTAGATGTTCAAACGTTGCGAAGAAATAACGCTCATGTATAATTAACTTAAATGGACAATACAGTGTTTCAGCGCACCTTTGAAGGCGTTATGAGCACAGAGTAAGTTACATTAGACATGAAATGGCCCATAATTACCAACACAGTCATTCCCATCGCGCCGAGCACACAAGGATTCCGCGGTGTTTAACAACTACCCTTTGTTATCCTAGTTGAAGTGAGCAGTCACACAGCTGCTGCGGGAAGTAGTGGTGAATGCTTTCAACTGTAGAAAGAATAAACACAGTAGAAAGTATTTATAGCCGTTGCCTGACAATTTAGTCCTCGCCATAACTCAACACTCCAAGGTGAAAAACGTAGCGCAAAGAAACGAGGACACAGAAAGACGGACGTGTGTTGTCCGTCTTTCTGTGTCCTCGTTTCTTTGCGCTACGTTTTTCACCTTGAAGTTATGAACCAACAAGCCCAAGCATATACTCTTCAACACTCCACTTTCCAACGACTCCTCCATAGGCGAGTTTGCGACTTGGTTGCTTGTGGCCTTTCGACAGCATCATACTGAGGGGTGTTCTAAAAGCACAATCAAGATGAAGCAAGCACTGCCGCTGAATGTCAACAAGGGCATAGTGCTGCTTTCGAAGGGCATCCTGCAGCCGCCGTACTTTTACTCAACGTCGTCGTCTGTAAACTCCGGCGGCCGGGACGCGTATTTCCGTTTGCTAGCCGTTGCAGACGAGCCCAATGTTGCCCACGCCCGTTCTCGACAAGTGCAATGTTGCCAAAACAGACGCTGCAGCCAAGTTCAGTGTTGCCCACGCCCGTTCCCGACAAGTGCAATGTTGCCAAAACAGACGCTGCAGCCAAGTGCCCCACGTCCGTTCCCGACAAATGCAAGCGTCTGCCAGGCCCAAGTTGTATTGCAGTAACGCTAGCCTGGCCTGCATTTGTGCGAATAGGTGAGTGTCACAGGCAGTGTGTAAAATTCCTGGCCTTTCACAATAAGAAAGCCAACATTCCTTTTGGCACTTTTGTTTCATTGTCGGTGATTTTTCTGCGTAACCGTCGCTATGTTGAGTCTTTTCTCTTAGCGGGGCTGCCGTAATGTCCCTGCCGGAGTGGTTTTTGTATGATGTAGGTTTTCAGCGTATATTTTCGTGGTTTACTGCAAAAATTGTCACGACAGTCCATACTCATTTTGCCCATTCTTCGTCTTGGGTTGTGGCACTTTTTTTTCAAATTGCTGAATCGTCAAACGTTCATATCTATCTCACACCGCTCATGAAAGCTGCGCGCGGTTACGGGCGACGTTGTCGCATGATTGATTAGGCGAAACTGAAATAAAGGAGCTTGTGTCAATTGTGTCAGGTAACCTAGAACAGTGTATTGGGCTGTAAGATCATTTCCTTAATTTAGACACTGTTGCAAACAGTTTCATGATAGCATATACTTGTCTTATCTTAACATTGGGCACAGGAAGGGAAAAATCCCACTAAGCACAACCTCCCCTAAATAAACTGTGCAAACAGTAGTCATTATTAATATTGCATCCACTGCTCTGTGTCTAATCTGAGCTCGATGTGGCATCCACATATCTTCTGCAATCTGTGATCTGGTAGGTCCTAAACATAAGTGATATTGCTTCTGAAAGTGCAAGCTTCTCTCACTTAGAGACCTGCTTTCCATGCGTGGTTTATGTGCTTGCTCCTTTTATCCAATGCATAATGACTCTTTTGGTGTTGTGTAGTGAGCCCCCCTTTGATGGCTTGGAGCTTATCTAGTGTCCTCAGTATATAAAAAAAAGGTGGCTACTTCTCTGAACATCAATATATTTTTTAATAGTTACTTGCACCACCTCATAGCATCCAAGGAGTTAAAAATATTGAAAAAGAAAACAGTCTACTCATTGAAATCATGGAAGAAAGTACCATTGGATAATATATGAACAGTACTTGACACTAAGCTGTTCTACTCTAGGATAGGTAAAAAACAGAAGAATGGAAAACATCACCCTTTAAGGAAAGCTTTTACCTTGAAATGCTTGAATATGTAATTAAGTTGTTGGTTGAGTATATTTCTCACAGTTTACAGCAGTTTAGCAAGTAAATATTGTAGAAAGATTTTAATCAAAGATTTTTCCCGTGGTCGTTCTGCTGCTGTTTCTATTTCAGTTTGCATTTGCTCTGTCATTCTGAGTTGCTGTCTTTAATTTCCCAGTGGAAATCAACCAGCGCTGTTGTGAATTTTTTCAATTTACTTATAAGTGGCCAAGTATGCAAGCCCCAACAAACACATCCATACTCAAGTATAGGTCAGACTTGACTATCGGCTGTATTCTGAAATCACTTTGCAAATGACCGAATCTCTACTGTAATAAACCAGGAGCTGATGGCTGCCTCGTTCCAAATGTAATTCACATGCTTAATCCAAGGCCTGAGATAAAAAGGCACTCCTAAACATAAATTTCTTGCTTGTTCTTAAAGTAATATGATTAACTCTGTACCTATCGAAGTGATTACAACACTTTCTTGTAAAGGTGATGTGAACAGTTTGTAAAGCTTTTAGCAAAGTAGGTGAATCATACACAATTTGTGAATTACACTGGAGGAATATCATTAGGACCAAATACCTTGGCCTATTTAACATCTTGGAATAATATACCAATCCCGTTAACTCAAAATCTGACCTTCAGCATGCGGTCTAGCTTAGCAGGCGGTGTGAATCTAACAGTATGTGAGCAAGGCGGCATGCAGATGACGAATAACCACTGCAAAGTTTTGTTTGACATACATTATTGTTTATTCAAAAACTACTGCAGGCATGAGGTAAATAAATTAGTAGAGGAGGAGGCCCCGAGTAGAAACTGTCAGGGGGACCTCCTGTTATTAATTGTATATATGACACATATTAAACATATGGCAGATAGCAACTACATATCGGAAAACAGGTACAGCAGGAATTAACAATCACAACAAAAAATTAGATTAAGCATGCTCAATTTTACAAACTCATTAAGGAACATGGCAAAAAGAGAACATAATACTATACAAAAGCACTCAAGCAATAAAAGCCATACACAATTAATACAGGGTTCATTGGCATGGCAAATGAAGGTAATTAAAAAGTACACACTTTTTCAACCTTTTATGGAATGATGCTTCTGTACTAGATGATGTGATGATTGTTAGTAGAGAGTTGCAGACAGTGATTGCTGAGAATAATGAATAAAAACGAAACTCTAGAATATCATCGCTTTTCAAGCCAGGTATAGAGCTGTTGTTCGCACCAAAAAAAAAAATTTCCGGGCGTAGTGTACAGTATACCGTGCAGAGACTGTAAAACCATGTGCATGTGGGTGAAAGTGGAAACTTCGTTGAAAGGTTGAAACAACACCAGTATGATGTTGCAAACAAGAAAGCTTCGTCAAATGCACTCTTTGAAAATTCTGAAAGCAAGCAGCATCATATAGATTGAGCAACGCATGCATTTTGAAAACAGAAAAGAATCTCCAGAGCTGTCTATATCTAGAATCCTTAATGATCCAGACAACCAAACACACTCTTAATTGCACTGACGGGGCACTTCCTAGTGCATACGCCCGCTGCCTAGGGCACATTTTCAAGCTTAAATAGCCAGCCTTACACGTCTGCACCTGTTTGTGAACAAGGCTCTCGTGTGGGAGCTGAAACGTCATTTAGGAGTTCATTTTATTTTGCTGGGTGTTCTGCCTTCTCCACGTACAGCCCCGACCAGACAGGTTTCCGTCCAACCCTCGACTTCATGCAGCAAGCATATAGTTTCTAGAAAGCCCAACAGGGAACCTAAACTGAAACGTCAGCATGTGTTAGTTCATGCTCTAGGTCATCCTGCTAGGATTGCAGCCACGGCAAAAAAAATGTGAAGTTGCTTGCATGCATGTTGCACAAAGCATTATCTAACATTGTCTCTAATTTTAAGTTTCAGTGTACTCCAAAAATGCAGAAAGATGACCCTGAGAAACTGCCAGAAAGCACATGTTAGGTCCAACAGGTTTGCAGCATAAGAATCCAGTTGTCTAAAAGCTTCCTGCTACATTTTATTCCATTGCAAGGAAAGTAACTTCAAACACTCCGTGGACTACAGCTACTAGCCTGCTAAATATACCTATTAACTGAAACAGGTGCAATCAGACCCCTCAGCCTTGGCAAAAGAAGAATAGGAAATTGGAAAGGGGTAGGTAATGGAGGCAGCACTGCAGCAAAAACCCTCTTATAACCAAAGAGTAGACATGAAGGTTCATCATGAGAGGCACTGAATGGAACTGTAAAGTGAGAGTGCGATTGATTTGTGTCCTAAGTCTGTGTACACAATGCTGTATCAAAAAAATCGTTACAATAAGATGCATATATTCTTAAATACTGAATAGAAAATTCCTGTTGACAGTGTCAGCATGGAGCCTCTTGTTTTGTTTTGAGTTTCAGATTGCTAACTGTTTTAGGGCAAGGATAATATTGGGGAATGGAAGATGCTTTTGGAATGCACATTTAGAATGTAGTCCAAAGTGTTTAAGGGAAACACTAGAGGTGAAGTGCATTTCAATTTAGGCTGTAATTACTCATGAGTTTCTACTTGATCGCAGTTATACGGTTGCAGAGCAAAGCTAGACAGCTTTCTCAGAAGCTTTGCAGCTGAAGGAAAATTCGTCTTAGTCTGGGGATAAAACCAGGGACCACTGCTTGCCTGGGCAGTCACTCTACATTTAAGCTAACCAGGATGCCTAGCAGATGTCATGGTGAGGTCAAATTGATCAACAACCTGAAGCAAGAACGGTGTTAGTCTCGCTCTGAGCTGTTGATCAATTAGCTGTCTTTACCTAAAGGGTTTGAAGCTTCTGACACCATGAGACACTACGCAGGAAATAATTCGGGATAGCCCTTGGCCTTTTGCTTCGGACAGCCTATGCAAAAGTTCTCGAGGCAGCATGGTCACATTAAGTGTATGTCTCTTCGGTCTTCTTTACGTGCTTGAAATTAATCCGGAGCCCTCCACTAAGGCGACCCTTGTAGCCGCCGGATTGTTTTTGGATGTTAAACCCTACAATTTACAAATTTTCCACGTGCGGTACGCTGGTGCCGTAGATGGGGCAGAGAGAGAGTCAAGAAGAGAGGCAATCCAGTGATCTTTACGCTGCTCAGAAGTCATGTCGCAGGTGTTGAGCAAAGGCGTAGAGGATTCGAGGGCAGAGAGGCTGGCAAGCTCGGCCAGTAGCGGGGAGCGGGACAATGCATCAGCATCATGGTGCTTGCGGCCCAACCGATATACGACACATATGTTATATTCTTGTAAATGGAGAGTCCATCGAGCCATGGCAGGCGACCGGAGGGATCTTTTAGCAAAGAAAGCCAGCATAGGGCATGGTGGTTGGTGACCACGTCAAAAGGACGGCCATTATGATAAAGTCGAAACTTGCCAAGGGCCCAGACAATGGCCAAGCTAGGCCACCTTAGCCAAGCACTCGTTAGTATACTTCATACATTATCTGGCGACTGAATAGCGAGGTGGAGCTGCAATAAACGTTTTTCCAAGAACTCTCGTCCCGCAAACTTTTGTGCCCGATAGTACATATGTGAATAGTGGCGTGTCGTGTCCGCGAAATATGCGGTGCGGCACTGCTGTATTCTTGTAAACGCGGCTTATCTCAGCCTGCAATCTTTACCCGTCCAATTGTGATACGAGATATGACGCCTCGAGAAAAGGGGTTGAGACTGCATAATTATAATAGCTTCGCCATATCTTCCATATACCTCCATGAATGCCAGCACCTCCGTTCAGCCGCTGCTGTGGTTATTGTGCTCGGCTCCTGACCCGAAAGACGCGGGTTCGATCCCGCGGCGGCTGTCGCATTTCGATGGAGGCGTTAATGCTAGAGGCCCGTGTACTGTCTGATGGCAGTACACGCTATGGAACCGAAACCAGTCTTGTTTCGGTTACGAGAGAGCATTTGATTCGAGAAAGAGTATCTAGACCTACGGTGTACATATGTAGCTTGTAAATTTCTGCTTTAAATACTTCTCATGCCTGGCAGATCTGCCGCTGCCGTGACGCAGGCGCTGTCGCGACTCTGACAGGAAAAAAATGGCGCGGGTTTTAGAAATAACATTTTCACGCTTCAAAATTGAGACTCAAGTTGGTGCAGCTGTAGGTCAAAGCGCTTCGATGACAAAAAAAAAATGGTAAAGTTGCCTTCCGAGTGCATTCCTTGCAGTTTCGGTTTTGATTTTATGGTCGGCAGTTTTGTCTAAAATCTGTACTTTCGTTATTTTTGCTGTCAGCTTTCATTGTTTTTATGGTGCTATTGTGGTGTCACTTCTTAATAATTGTGAGCCATGTTTCCAGCGCATTTCGTATCAGTTGCAGAAAAAGTTCATTTCGTAGGTAGCGTTGTAGCGTCGTCTGCCTGGGACGACCTGCCCATCGACATCAGCATCGTCCTGCGTGCCGCGGGTCGTTTGTATCTGTGCGTTTGTTGTAACACTTAGTGCATCTTTAAGCGCAAACAAAAAAGTTAAGCTGCAGTGTTCGAGTATGACACGTTGGAGCCAGTTCAGGTGAGCTTTCCGTGCTGCGCGGCTACCTACACGGCCTTCGTTAGTACTGTACTAATTTTTTGGGAAAACAGCAGTTGTACCTTATGGTCACTTTTCTCTTCGGAGGCTTTTACTGCTGCGTAATCCTATCGGACAGAGTCGAGTTCATACCGCGTAAATGTATGTACCACCAGCAGCAAAAGTTATTGGGGTGCGTGTTCTCGGGGAAGAAAAGTTATTGTGGGGCTTCCTCGCGACCTAGTGCTTTAAAAATGCTACCAGCGTGTGGCGAATGCAAGTCCCCTCGTTCAGACACTTCGAGCGATTGGCTTACGTGGCGATTGGCTACTGTGCCGGATTTCCCGGGTTCGAACCCGACTGCGGCGGCCGCGTTATCGATGGAGGCCAAACGCAAAGACGCCCGTGTGCTGTGCGATGTGAGTGCACGTTAAACATCCCTAGGTGGTCGAAATTATTCCGGAGCCATACACTACGGCACATCTTTCTTCTCTCAGTCCCTCCTTTACCCCTTCCCTTACGGCACGGTTCATTTGTCCGCCAAGATGCGAGACAGATACTGCGCCATTTCTTTTCCCCAAAAACCAATCTTCTTTTTCCCCGTACACTCCCACCTCGTAAATTTTGCCTGCCGATAGTACCTCCGTGTGACGCGATTCGAAATTGATCACTTCAGGCCTGAGCTGTTGAATTAAGCGAGTTCACACAGTTAATTTTCTTAGAAATACTGAGCGCAGTGCGCGAGCTCAGCCACTGTGACCCTGTATAGTAAACGGGTACCGCACAAGGGGGGGGGAGGGAGGGAGGGAGGGAGGGAGGGAGGGGGAATTGTAGGGTTTTAACGTAGTTAAACCGAGTGTATGTGTGAAAGCACGTGTTTAGCCTGGTTGTCTCATGGTTTTGCTTTGCTAGGTCGTCGGAACTTCTGGCGACGTGATTAGTTCTAGAGTAGTTTTAGTTGATGGAAGACGACGACTTGCAATGCACAGCGCGAGCGTGTGTTGCAGTTTAACGCGAGCCGGGGTCGTCTGCGGCAGCAGCATAGTGCTCTAGTGCACAGGCCATCGAAATTGATCTGCTCGCGCCGGCGCGGGTTCGAATCCCAGTTGCGGCAATATTTATTTTATTATGTTTGCCAAGGTCATCCTCAAGGTCAAGATTCACACCAACTCTGTGAGCCAGTTAGACCTTGTGAAGTAGTACTTTCACACTAAAATATTAGCCCTCCTGAGCCAAAATGACAGTGACGTTTACAATTGCTGTACAGTTGATGCCTTCATAACCGTATAAAGACACTCCATAAGCACGTTTCTGACCAGTCCAGCTCGATTCAGCACCTCAAATGAGTGAACGCGGCTACCAGTTCAGTTTGACATAACTAGTTTTAACAGAGGTCATCAACATGCTTCAGCAAAGCATCTGTATTTGATAGCCTCTTCTCTCTCTTTTTTTTTTTACTGTAAGTGTTTTTCACCACCACTGCATGCGCATAATGACAAATGCTACAACTGGTTAACATGTCTTGTATTTGGCAACAGCTTGGCAAGACAGCCTAATACATTTGTAGCGAAGTCTGCCAAACAAGTTGTGGTACTATGTATTGCTGAACTTGGCATCACCGTATGCTGATATTGTGAAATAACACTGAGTGGCCGTTAAGTCTTCTTGAGTTTTTCTCAGATCTGTCTGCTGTAGGTCAAAGTTTGGGCACATGAGTGCAAAACAGATTTGTTGAAAATACTTTTCATGAAAAGAGTTACTTATGGTACTGAGTACTGTGTAACAAGAAAGTATCTGCTGAGACTATGTTCAACTGTAAAAAATGTCTGAACAGTGAAAAGTAAATAATTCATGGTGTTGTGGTGCAGGGGTTCACTCGAACCCGGGCTCCGTTGGGTAACGTGTCTGAGCCTTCGGGTTGAAGAAATATGGAACTTCAAGCTTGGGAAAACAAAAAACAAAAGGGTTTACTGGCACTTTTCATGAAACTTGATTACATAATTTAAAAGGAAACAGAAAGAGCAAACAGTCAAGAATTAAAAGTTCGTAGCGTCGAGCAACTGGATGAGCCTTGTCGTCAGGGCCCAGAGCGATCGTTCGTACTCAGGACACTCGTTAAATACACTGAGGCTCCGCCGCTTTCACCACACGACTCGCAGATCGGAAGAGTCGTCGCACATAGCACGCTGAGCCCTGTGGGAATGGGCGAGGAGGATACGGAGGTCCGCTGCTACTTCGTCCTCGGGAATGCGCTTCTGCCCGCTTCCTTTCGTCATCTTGTCCATCGTCGGTCGCGTCTGACGGTCCGACACAAGGGGAGCGTGCATGGGAGATTCCAAGGGTAGTTTCCCCGAGACATCTTTTTTTCTTTTTCGTAAGGTCAACGAGGGGTCAAACAACGTGTCCCTACCAGGGTTGTAACAATAGTTAACAGCAAATTGAGAATAAGGATAGGAGCATTACAAAAAAACCTGTTTCCTTATAAGAACAGATAACACAGTGTCCCCAAAAATATCTGGGAGGAATGTATGCAAAAGGACATAGCAAACATGTTTGAAGTTTTCTGCCAGCATCTCGCCTCCCCCCCCCCCTTCCCAGAAAAAAAACAAACTTGAAGCATGTTAAGAGTAATTCAAGAATGGGTACAAGTGTTTAAGTTCATTCTAAATATAGATTTTTTTGAAGTATTTGCAAGATACCAAGTTATCATGAGAAGTACTGAATATAGAATATTCAATCTGTGGTAGAAGAAGCACCAAAAGATATTGACAGAAGAACTAGGGGGGCTGTGCTGATCCTGTGCCTTGTGGTGCTGCTGTTGCCATGGTATACGAACAACTCACCAATGTACGGTTCTCCTCTGTTGTATGTTAGCTATTTGCATGTTTGACAGAGTTTTCCATGGCCACTTTTGTTAAATCCTATCATCCAGAAATATTGAGTCACAGTCATGACCTTGTGCTGCACTGCTATCTTCTGTTTTGTCAGCCTCAAAGGTTTGCAGAATGTGGCTGTGTAGGAAAAACTTCATTGGTGTGCTGGTACCTTGTGTACCAGTTGCCTGGCATTATGCCAGTGAATGGAGCGTGCATGTTCCCTCATGATTTCCTTGGAAATGTTGCTATGGGTTATGGCGCATGTATATGGGTTTTTCTGCGCACCCAAATTTCGTTGAGTTTTGTCAGGATCATACATGTCAGAAGGGCTGGTAGTTATTATATCAGAGCAGTGTGAATGTGAAAAAATATACTGCAGTGGTTAAATGAAAACTAAAAAGACTGATACAATGTAAAGCTGCTGAAACCGCTCACCAGTTCTTGAAAAAGTGAACATATCACCACTAAATTAAAGCTTCTGTTTGGGCGAGTTGGTAATGATCCATTTGCTTCAGTGGTTGTGTTGCTTGTCTTCCTTTCATGTGTCCCGTCTTCCTGCACTCTTTAACAGTCACATCACTACTACGCTTCACAATCTTTTACCTAATGTGTTTGTCTTGGGTGGCTTGCGAAAATGGCTCAAGCTTGCAGATCTGCAATGTCAACAAGCCGGCATATCAAGGTCCACAGAATGTTAAATTACGGAATAACTTAGACGGTGATCTGCGTGCATTGCTAAGTAATCAATTTCAAAAATAACTGCCTAACTGTTATTGACATTGTTGTAAACAAATGCTGTGTAGCCCACCCCTGTTATGCCTCTAAGAGAAGAGACAGCAGTATGTGTAAATAAATAAAAAATACTTGAATGCTTCCTTCCCAAAAAATTGATGCTATGCAATGACACCATTTTTTAGACATCAACTGATAATCCTTATTGCATGCTTTGTAGCATTTCAAGCCTTTGTAGCGTTTCCAGCAGTCAGCCTGTCTGTAAAGGCATTTTTTGTTATTGTTTCAGCGATGTAGGTGCCGATTAAACCAAGGCGCAGTGCTAGTGCATGAATCTGTCAATGAGAAAAGCATGTTTATTACTGTTTATCAACGTGTACTGTACGCGTTAAGTGGCATATGAACCAAGTCACTTACACATGGATAATCTAGTCCGCAGAAAATGTTGCTTATTTCGCACGTAACGCGATCACAGTATGGAAAAAGCCAATTCAGCAGCGAGAAGAGGTAGTCGATGTGTTGCGGGTGTGAAAAATGAGATCTATGCATGGGGACAGAATGCCGAAAAAAACTCCGGACCATAATCAGCTTGGCATTCTTTCCGGCTTTCCTCAGCAGCGCCTCGCGGAAAGTCAACTTCACGTGACCGCATGCTCCCTTTAACAGTGTACCATACTGTACAGAAAACTAACATCGACATCAGTGTGACGCTGCATTTGACCGAAGGTGTGGTTTGACTGCCAATTTATGAGGACTGGAAGGAATACATCACTCGTCTGACATCCGCACTGTGCAGAAAGTTGTGTGAACTCTGGTGTGCAGCTCCTTAACTTATATGTTTCGAACAGAAAACTCGCAGTGCCTTGGTGCGAAGTACACTGTAGGAAATGGCTTGTTTGATGAGAAGGGGCCTGGTCTTGCAGCGTCAGTAATCGTAATTTTTATTTTTGGTTAAGTACACAGACAATGAATACAGGGGAAAGGATGATGCACTGCTGCTGCTGCTTGCCATTTACTGTTCGCACTCTTGCACAGACTTATGCAGTAAAGAGTGCTGGCACTGTGAATGAATAAGAATCATCATCATGACGGCAGGTTTCTGCGGTAAAATGTCGGCCGGAGTAGATGTGCAGTTTTCTCTTTTCAGACTATGAATTATTTCTGTTCAGACAATTTCTCAGGTTATCAGATATGCTTCTTCCCGTTACAATATGTCAAAGATATGTTGGCATCTGCATACTCTGCAATGAAAGCTGAGGAAACCACCATTCTCTGACTTTTACATTTTTGCAATGCTCGTGAAAACAATCATTTAAATGTACCCCAGTCTGCCGTTAAAGAAAGCGTACCTAAGACAGCGTGATCCAATGTACAATGAATCCTGTGCACTAGAAATTCGGCCGCCACGGCCGGGATTGAACCCGTGTCTTTTGGGCCAGCAGCCGAGCGCCGTAACCACTGAGCCACCGCGGCGGGTGTTTGGGTATAGTCTCCAGCGCATTTCAGCTGTTGCATAGCTTGAAAATCAGGCAGCAAACTAATGTCAGTGTTTTTTTTTTTCTGCACAGCACTAGCTGCATTACTTTGTAGGATGAGGGCAACCACTTCTGGGAAAAAAGTGTACAAAGAAATATGTAAGGAAAAAATTCCACTGCACAATATTCAGTGTATTAGACCCTGCTGTCATTGGGCAGGTGTTCAGAAGGGCACACTGGGGTACATATTTTTTCCGCTCCTCACGCCACAGTTTCACCTGAGGCTGCAGGATGTGAAAATAAATTTGCAAATGACCACCTCCATAAGCATTTCAACATTGTAAAGAAAATAATGGAAGCTTCGTCAACCTTTGTTGCACCAACCTGCACCTGCAAAGAGAACAAAGCCACTCAAAAAATAATGAAAACAAAGCTGTTCACTTGCATTGTGATGACCACTCGGAAAAAAAAAAGCACACAAGAAAAACGGTTGCAGTGAAAATTAAGCGGTATTTGGTCTTGAGATATGACTGCAGTTAAGTGCAGAGGAACTGAGCTTAACAGCAGTTCAAAGCTCTAAATTTACAAGTATAAGCAGCAAGAACAATTTAATTTAGTCCAACCAGTGAGGAATGAAACCGAAATTAAACTTTGGGAGTTAGACAGGTCCAACACTTGACCTCAGCTTTGACGCACAGACTCTAGCATCGATACTGCCAGATTCGGGAACGGCTCAACTCAGCAGTGCAGTGTCTGTCATTGTGCAGACATCCTGCACAAGAATTGGAATTTCATTAGGGAACATGCAAATGATGCTAACATGAACACAGAAACATATGCAAACAGATAGGTGAACCAGGGAACCTATAACTCCAGTACAAAAGGTACAAACGCACACAGAAACCTGGAAGGATTCTGCATAGCCAACAAAGCCCACATATACATTGGCTCACCATCATTGATACAGAGCAGCCAAGAAACCGCATTCCTCTCAGGGAGGTCACAGGCAAATGAATGTGCGCATCAATGACATCCTCCTCGCGAGTCTTCAGGAATGCCTGCAGCTGATGCAGTAGACCAGGAAGTGATGAAGAACTGGTGAACAAGCAAGTCGTCTACAGGGCCACTGTGGATACAACAGCAAACACAGAATCGGACACCCAGTGTGAATCTTGCCATCATGTCTCTCATGGCCTGTGAGGCACTTCGCACCGCAGCACAACTTTTGCGACCGGGAAAATGTTCAAGTTTCTAAGATTATAATTTGCAATTCACTGCTTGTTGTTATGCAGAAAAGCATACTGTAATCCCAGTGTATATATCTGAATAAATGTGTTCTTTTTATTTTGCTTCCCAATTTGTTATGGACAGTTTTGACGGGGGACGAAAGTACCATATTAACGAGGCATGCCTCTATAACCATGCAGTATTCGAAAAACGCCACCTGGTTTCGCATAATATGCATGGCCTTCCTAAAGAACGCCCCTCATCCCTGCTATGACAAAAAAAAAAAACATAAATGGTAGGGCAGTAAGTTGAGCACACAGAAAAGGTATCATGCAAAACTTTCTGAAGTAAACAGCAGCCAGCCAAACAAGCTTTAGTGTTCATTTTGAGAGTCCTTTCAATGTTCCTGTTATGAGGAAGCCCACTAACTTTGCATGCATCTTCTAATGTGGCTGTATCAAATGACAAACAGCATGATAAACACTGCCACTATAGTGGGAGTGATGCATAGGGATGGAAGAAGAGATGTGCTAACTTGCAGACAGTGGCTACATACAGAGTGCTACAACGTGGAGTTTCTGGAGTGCACCCATGGCAATAAACAGTCTCACAGTAAAGTATTCCTGTATCATGGTCGGCTGCTGAAGTGTCAAGCAAGAGTGATTTCTGCATATTTTCAACCAGTCTGCTGGCACTTAGTGATTGCCAAATGGCCATTACTTCAAACAACATTTCTGGTCATGTGCCACTCTGTGTCAAAAAGAGGTGGCACCTTGCCCATTTTCAAAGTTCACTCACTTGACAAGGAAATGCGAGAACCAGTCAGAAAGGCAATGTAGCAAGCAATATGGCACTCGATGTAAACAATAGGATTTCAAGTCAGCATGATATGTCCGGCAGTCTGTCCCACACCTCCATTTCAGAAGGGACGCAACTTTCAACAAAATTTAGTTTATTTCTAGCTGTATTTACATGAAATTTTTTGAGCAATTTAAAAATAATTTTATGACTGCTCTCACCAAATGTCACTGTTTTATGTGCAGAACATTATTTTCCAATATATATATTTTTTGAAACCTGCAAAGGTAAGAAAATATGGCAGAAGGCTAGTTAAACATTCATTGTTCTTGCAGGGTCAAGTCATTCTTGTAATTCTTTTTGTTTTGCAAAGCTCAAATTTTTGTTTTGAATTTTTGCGATTCAGTGTTTGTTGACATATTAAGGTGAGAAGACAATTTCATACAAGAAATTTAAAATTCATAAATTTGAAAAAGAAAAAAACAGTTGTCTAGACCTGGGCTGCGGTCCTAGGAGTGCAACGAAACGAGTGGTCCAGAAAACATAAAACTGTTGGGGACAAGTATGCTCCGTAAGGCATGTATCTAGGCAGAAAACAGAGAACATTGCCCGTTTCTTGAATGTTTCGTCACTATTCACAGCTGCCGAGGTTCATGAAACAATTTTTTTACAGTACTTCCCAGTCGATTTCAAGAATTAAATTTAGGGACAGCAGAGTCATTCCACGCGAAAGGAGATGCACCAAATTCTTGGTATTTTAGATTTTGCTGAGAAAATTCATGGAAGACCAGTCCCAACAGAAGTGTAGAGACCTTCTTTCAAAGAAAAAAATTTTTTTCTCCGTATATCATGCTCCAAAGTGTAAAACATCACCTTCATCTGAGCATTTTGCAAGAATTATTGTTCAGGAACCGGTCCTTGTTGGCAAAGTTTATCTCCGCATGTAGTCAGGTATTGAGATGCCCTGTCATGCCTCAAAAAAATAAACTGTGGATGATGCCATTTTGGTTTAAAATGGAAGTGCTTAACAGGAGAAAAATTTGAAGATTTCCTCATTTTTTAAACTAAATTTAAGCAAACTTTTTTGCAGTTTTGCCTGAAACCTTGATCGAGCACTGTTTGAATTAAACTTAAACCTTGCGTTGTTCTGTAATTTAATAAAAAGTACATAGATTTCTGCGGAAACGGCCACATTGAGGACCAGAAAACGCTATGTGGGCAACGGTGCTAGACAAAAAAATCAGCCAAATGGTCAACCCATTTAGTTTCGCATATTAAAAAAACTAGAAAAATATTTTTTGTTGGCAAGAAATAAATTTTTATAAAGGAGTTCCAGCGATGTGGTGCGAGAACCTGTTATGGTCCGTCCTGTAAAACGCTGCTTTTATTTCCGGCCTTGCTAAACTCTAGCAATCGCCATTAGCATTGGACATATTGTGAGAAGATGGCGTAACGGAGCCATTTTCAGTGTTTTCATTTATTCTTAAAGAATATGTTTGGGCGGAATACTCATGGTATACAGGATGTGCCATGTTATTCCCTATAGATATGACCTAAATGCAGGATTTAAAAAGCCAATCTGAAAGTGTTAGATGTATAAGCATTTATTATTTACATTGCACTTGACTGAGGCATCAGCCTCACCGACTATTCAACTTCCAAAGCTGTGGTGTACAGCAAATGCAATGTTTAATAAACCATTTGTATTGAATTAAATCGGACACCTTGTATACGCACAAAATATGAAAGGAGACTGCATACTACAGCAAAAAAAAGGGTTATAACATCATGTGGCCTGAATTGGGAACAGCTGGGGATAAGAGTTAATGGAGAATACCTGAATAATCTGTGATTTGCTGATGACATTGCCTTGCTGAGTCGTTCACGAGATGAATTGCAAAACATGATCAATGATTTAGACAGGCAGAGCAGAACGGTGGGTCTAAAAATTAACATGCAGAAAGCCAAATTAATGTTCAATAGCCTAGCAAGGGAAAAACAGTTCACAATTGGAAGCGAGATGCTGGAAGTGGTAAGGGAATATGTCTACTTAGGGCATGCAGAGACTGTTGATCTGATCATGAGAGGGATATAACGAAGGATAAGAAGGGTGGAGCGCATATGGCAGGTTCTCTCAGATCATGAATAGCAGTTTACCAATATCCCTCAACAGAAAAGTGTACAACAGCTGTATCTTGCCAGTACTCGCCTATGGGGCAGAAACATAGAGGCTAATGAAAAGGGTTCAGCTTAAGTTAAGGACGACACAGCGAGCCATGGAAAGAAAAATGTTAGGTTTAACGTTATGAGACCGGAAGTGGACAGAGTGGGTGAGGGAACAAACACGGGTTAATGGCATCCTAGTCGAAATTAAGAGGAAGAAATGGGCAGGGCATGTAATACGAAGGCAAAACAATCATTGGTCCTTAGGGGTAACGGAGTGGATTCCAAGAGAAGGCAACAGTAGCAGGGGACGGCAGAAAGTTAAGTGGGCGGATGAGATTAGGAAATTTACGGGGATACGGTGGCTGCAGCTGGCAAAGGACAGGTTTAATGGTAGGGACATGGGAGAGGCTTTTGCCGTGCAGTGGGCGCAGTCATGCTGATGATGATGATGAAGATAGATGGCGTGCTCATATACTTTTGTCGGCATTCTTAGCGATATGAAAGCCTCAGTTACCTTCCTTTCAGCTTTACCTCTTGCCTTTGCAAAGAACACTGTGTTTTCAAGGGCAGGGCAGCAGCCATGTTTCTTGCATTTACTACAGTGCATTGCCAAATGGGCATACTCCCACACGTTAGGCGAATCTCGGCCTGTATTCCAATTTGTGTCCCTGTTGAAAACATCCCTTTCAGTGACACCTAATTGGCCAAAATGCCAGAAGCAGATGTGCATCTACTTCCGCCATTTGGGCCAGTCAGGTGTCACCGAATGGAATTTTGAAAAAGGACTACGCAAAACAAACACAGGAGAAAGACAGACGAAACGAGTGCAACTCTGCAACTGTGTATTCACTTGGAAAGTGAGTGAATAGATCAGCAAAAAGGCTAGACCAGGCTTCAACAAGCTGGCTATCCTACTCTGCTCAGTTGCCAAAGTGTTACTGAAAAAGGTTAAAAAGAGAAGAGTGTAATAACAGAGCAAAAAACGATGTTTCCAAACAGAAAACCTGTGATAATTCCTTATATTCATAAGATGGCACACAATCTGAAACATGTTGAGGCAAAGTTTAAAGTTCGTGCAGTTTTTCCACCCCCAAGAAGCTGTTCTCCTCGTGTGGCAAAATGGATTCAAACAAACCGAAAAAAGCAGAATGCCAGAAAAAGCATGTGACGCTGTTTGTGAAATGTGCAGTGGGCGTAGTTTATCAGATCCCGCTGACGTGTGGGAAATCTTACATTGACCAAACGGGCTGATGTATTGATGATAGCCTTGCTGACCATAATCACACATTAAAGAACGGCACGGGTTCTTTCTTACCACATTACTGTAAAGCCTGCAGGGAAAAAGAAGAAAAAATGCCAGGCAAAGCTGAAGGAAACAAAAATCCTAAGCAGGGGCAAAGATACTACAGCGCGTGATCTTATAGAGGCGTTCCACATCAACAAAGGCAGAAGAGATTATGTAAGCACACCCTCGCTTACAATTGACAGAAAAGAGTCTTTTTAGATATGTGCCGAGACACTTTTTTCTATAGCCATTTGTTACCTTATTGTTTCTGCTTGTGCGCATATGTAGGTCCCTCTCTGCTCTTGCCTTTTTGTCTATATACTCACTTGCTTCAATAGGTGAATAAACAGTTGCACTTGTTTCGTCTGTCTTCCCCCAGCGTTGTCTGCTTTGTGCGTCTGGTTTCAAAAGCATGCACCAACTTAGCCCCCGAGAGAGTATTACCGAATGGGATGTTTTTGAATGAGCCGCAAGTTGGAATAAAGGGCCGTGTTGATGGCCCTGAGGCGCATTGTGTTTGCTTATGTCTTTTTTTGTTAACTCTTTGAGCTCTTAATCTTTTGCTCAACCTTGGGTACACCTTGGCAAGCTTACGAGAGGAGGTCTAAAATTTGTGGTCTTTAATTGATGGAACGAAAGACAAAGGTTGTACCAAAAGAGTCTATTCATTCAAACATCTCTCAACATATTTGCCATTGACGTCAGTGTGTTTCTTGTTGTGACAGATTTATTTTTCCTAATATGCTTTGAAATTATTCCTTTGTAGCTTTTGCAATTCACTGTTCCAAGTGGCAGTGGTCTCATTTCTGGAAATAAACAGTGGTCCTAGATGAATCTTCATTCACAAAATGCTGTTGGAATTCAACAAATCAATAGATGGGCCTGAGCTCATAGTGAAAATGGTGCAGTATCCTTGTTCATTCTTGTTCTTTCAAGAATGTCGCCGTTGTCTTTGCACCATCTCCACATTTTTCTCATATTTATAGTCAGTATGTGTATTTGGAAAAGCACCATGAAGCAGTTATGCCTCTAAAATGACATAGGAACGCCACTCTAAGCTTGACAAGACAGAAAATTCATGCAGCAAAATGTATTGCCAAAGTCAACAAAAATTTGGAGCTCCTCGCATAAATGGCATCAAAAACATAGGCTTACTCGTTACCTGCCTGCAGCTTTCTTGATGTGAGAAACATAATGCAGGTAAGGCATGGAACACACTCGCTTCCTCTCTTCATTGCTCTTCAAATTCTGTGAGTGTGTGTAGTTCTCATGTTTGCTCCTTCCTTTCTTGCTTTTTCAGTTTTTTTTTACAGGACTATACCCACCAAATCTTTGCTTGCGTGTTTTCTTGTTTAAAATGATGTGTTAGACATTAGTATATATGGATCACCCCATACACATCAGTCGCTAAATAATTTACAATCGAATTTCCTCTTGATGTTTTGATTCCAGCAGCTAGGAGATGGTTGTGATATCAAAGGTCGGTGTATGCCACATGCGGCATAAAATAAACTGCAATATAACTGCTCCTTCTTTGTTTTCATTAACTGCAATGCTAAAACCAGCCTGTCTCAAGAGTGAGAATGACTACAAATGAAGAAGCAGTGACCTATACTGACCTTTGATGTCATAGCCATTGTCCGGCTGTCTAAACCGAAACAGCATGAGAAAATAAATTGAATTTTAAATCGCGTAGCAGGCCTAGCTAAATACTATGTGGTGATCCATGTATTCTAATATCTTATGCTTCACTACAGAGAAGACAAGATGCAACTAAAATTAGGTGTCATTTTCGAAAGTGAGTGACAGTATGACATTTACTGTGGCCTCCCTTTATTCTTGTTTAACCATGTTCACAATACATCAACCTTTTCATGCAGTTCAGATTATAGTAACTGCACGAAGCTTATCTATGTAATAAAGTACACTACTTGTGCAATGTATGAAAGAACTTTGACTGGCACCTACAAAATGTGCCAACTTTCTTCTTCTGTCATGAGCATGTTTGCATATCGTAACGGTTGGAGAAAGCTGACCTAGCAGCACAAGCAGCCATCTCAGCAAGAATGAAACTATTAAGGACCTCACTGACACCATGCCTGGCCTCATCTTTTTTTTAAATGCATATAATTTCATACATGTAGAATTGCAAGGGAAATTAGCACAGCTCAAAATGGGACTAAGCCTTTGCAAGTTTGTTCAGCATTACACTATGTGTATGAGCCTTTCAAATGTTGAGAACTGGAAGTGATTTCCTCACTAAATTCCCTTCAGATATAGTTTCATGCACATTTCGAGCAATCTATCTCGAGTCAACATACACTGAAGCTGGGTGCAACACTAATGAGGTGTATATTTCAGTGTTTGCCGTTCAGAAACTGTACGCCACAGCTCTCTGGAATATGAAATTACGCATATGAAAGATCTGTTTTTAGATGGACCAGCTTATTATTAGTCATTATACAACCTCACTTACACAGCTTTAGACTCGATATTCAAAAGCAATCTTTGTACAACGTACAGTTATGAGCAGGTTATATTGCTCTCTCAGTGCATAGCAATCGTGAACCTCATGTTAACTAAATTATTTAAGGATGAAGTGCAGTTTTGAGAGTAATTTTAAAGTGCTCTGAAAAATTTCAGCCCCCAAATGAATGCTGCATAACTACACACAATATAAGCTTCAGTTATGACTGGGCACAAATCAAACAAAACCTAAAAGAACATTGAGGATAAATTAAAGTTGACCTGCTACTCGACAGACTATGATATTCTAATGTCAAAGGAACTGCTGTCACCGAAAACTGAGCTTTAATAAGATGGAAAACACCAAAAGGTGAACTACAGGTGTCATCACCAGCTGATTTTGCAAGTAAACTGTGTGCATGCGTAGGCACCAAATTTGGGGCATATCCAAAAAAAGCCAGAAAATACCAGGAGGTTCTAAAACATTTGCATGATTGAACAAGATGAAAATAGCCCAAGTTGTGGCAAATTTCTAACAAAAAAAGAAACCATTACCTAGAATATTTACCTGTACCATTCACGGCTTTTAAAGCCAGAAAATACCAGGAGGTTCTAAAACATTCGCATGATTGAACAAGATGAAAATAGCCCAAGTTGTGGCAAATTTCTAATAAAGAAAGCATTACCTAGAATATTTACCTGTACCATTCACGGTACCTTGTTCTTCACAACTTTCTGTTCCGCTCTAAGAAGAAAGTCCACAGGGTAAACTGTTCTGTGGTCGTGGAACGCAGCCATTTGAACATACATTGAATTAAGCTTGCCCAAACGGCACTCTTTTACACCATGTATTCATACAGTCTCTTACGCACTAAAAAAAAAAAACGGACAGCCCAATGTCCCAGACAAATTGGCCAAACGGCACTCTTTTACGCATACTGAAGAAGTTGGCGCGGAAAAACGAGGACAAGCGAGACAACAAAGACGACCGCTACTCACAACTGAAGGTTTATTCCAGACAATGCTCGAATAAATAGTGAAACCAACAAGAACAAAAACAAACAAACGTCATGAACGCCACAAGTTACCCCGTGAATCTCAATGATTTGGTTAGGAACAGATACTCCCTATCAGAGAAGCGGACGGAAGTCTGACTAATGCACTTATCGCCACTGATGCGCATATGAAAGGCTTCCATGAGCTCCCGCGTGAGTTGCTCCCTGTGCCTGAATAGGATGGTCGTTTTTTCAAAAAGCGGTTTACACTGGATTTTCTTTTCCTTGTCGTTTGTAATGCACGTGCGGCAATGTTTAGGCAATGTTATACATCGGCCAAACTGGACGATGCGTCAACGAGAGATTAGGAGAGCACCGAAGATTGCTCGGGGGAGATTCTCTTGATAACCCCCCTAAACATTGCCGCACGTGCATTACAAATGACAAGGAAAAGAAAATCCAGTGTAAACCGCTTTTTGAAAAAACGACCATCCTATTCAGGCACAGGGAGCAACTCACGCGGGAGCTCATGGAAGCCTTTCATATGCGCATCAGTGGCGATAAGTGCATTAGTCAGACTTCCGTCCGCTTCTCTGATAGGGAGTATCTGTTCCTAACCAAATCATTGGGATTCACGGGGTAACTTGTGGTGTTCATGACGTTTGTTTGTTTTTGTTCTTGTTGGTTTCACTATTTATTCGAGCATTGTCTGGAATAAACCTTCAGTTGTGAGTAGCGCTCGTCTTTGTTGTCTCCCTTGTCCTCGTTTTTCCGCGCCAACTTCTTCAGTATGCATTTCAACCAACTAGCCCAACTTTCTGCTCTCCTAACTCTTTTACGCCATGTATTCATGTAGTCTCTTACGCACTAAAAAAAAACGGACAGCCCAATGTCCCAGATAAATTCGCCAAACGGCACTCTTTTACGCCATGTATTCATTAAGTCTCTTACGCACAAAAAAAAACGACAGCCCAATGTCCCAGATAAATTGGCCAAACGGCACTCTTTTACGCCATGTATTCATTTAGTCTCTTATGCACTAAAAAAAAAACGGACAGCCCAATGTCCCAGATAAATTGGCCAAACGGCACTCTTTTACGCCATGTATTCATGTAGTCTCTTACGCACTAAAAAAACGGACAGCCCAATGTCTCAGATAAATTGGCCAAACGGCACTCTTTTACGCCATGTACTCATTTAGTCTCTTATGCACTAAAAAAAAACGGACAGCCCAATGTCCCAGATAAATTGGCCAAACGGCACTCTTTTACGCCATGTATTCATGTAGTCTCTTACGCACTAAAAAAAAACGGACAGCCCAATGTCCCAGATAAATTGGCCAAACGGCACTCTTTTACGCCATGTATTCATGTAGTCTCTTAAGGCGCGCTCACATTAGCGGGAAAACGCGCAACGCCGGGCGTTTTCCGCGTGCCGCTTCCCGCCCAAGCCGGTTTTTCTCCCGCGGACAGCATGCTGTGCCGTCCCGCGGAGCGATGGGTTCGGTACCTATTTTTCCCGTGCCGGTGACGAGAACAGCCAATGGGCGCCGACCGTGAACCGTGACGTCGGTCCCAGTTCAGTGACCCCGTCGGCGGAGGCGGAGGCTGCGCGCGTCCGGCCGGCCGGGCACTCGGCGGCTGCTTTGCCAGGGCGACGGGAGGGGAGCTAGCAGACGATCAAGACGACGACGCGAGAAAAGGGTGCGCTTTCCAGTCTTCTCTAGTGTCACGTGACTATCCCCTTCTCTTTCTGCTCGTTCGGGTCCTCCCTCAGCGCCTCCTCTCTCCACATTCCAAGACAACGGCAGCGAGAAAACGCGCGCAGTGTGAGCGTCATTCTGAGGAGCTGCGAGGCAGCGTCGACGTTGACGTTGTGCCGGTGCGGGAAGCTTCCCGCTAGTGTGAGCGCGCCTTTACGCACTAAAAAAAACGGACAGCCCAATGTCCCAGATAAATTGGCCAAATGGCACTCTTTTACGCCATGTATTCATGTAGTCTCTTACGCACTAAAAAAAAAACGGACAGCCCAATGTCCCAGATAAATTGGCCAAACGGCACTCTTTTACGCCATGTATTCATGCAGTCTTTCTTTTACGCCATGTATTCATGTAGTCTCTTACGAACTAAAAAAAACGGACAGCCCAATGTCCCAGATAAATTGGCCAAGCGGCACTCTTTTACGCCATGTATTCATGTAGTCTCTTACGCACTAAAAGAAAAAAAACGGACAGCCCAATGTCCCAGATAAATTGGCCAAACGGCACTCTTTTACGCCATGTATTCATGTAGTCTCTTACGCACTAAAAAAAACGGACAGCCCAATGTCCCAGATAAATTGGCCAAACGGCACTCTTTTACGCCATGTATTCATGTAGTCTCTTACGCACTAAAAAAAACGGACAGCCCAATGTCCCAGATAAATTGGCCAAACGGCACTCTTTTACGCCATGTATTCATGTAGTCTCTTACGCCCTAAAAAAAAAACGGACAGCCCAATGTCCCAGATAAATTGGCCAAACGGCACTCTTTTACGCCATGTACTCATGTAGTCTCTTACGCACTAAAAAAAACGGACAGCCCAATGTCCCAGATAAATTGGCCAAACGGCACTTTTTTACGCCATGTATTCATGCAGTCTCTTACGCACTAAAAAAAAAAACGGACAGCCCAATGTCCCAGATAAATTGGCCAAACGGCACTCTTTTACGCCATGTATTCATGTAGTCTCTTACGCACTAAAAAAAACGGACAGCCCAATGTCCCAGATAAATTGGCCAAACGGCACTCTTTTACGCCATGTATTCATGTAGTCTCTTACGCACTAGAAAAAAACGGACAGCCCAATGTCCCAGATAAATTGGCCAAACGGCACTCTTTTACGCCATGTATTCATGTAGTCTCTTACGCACTAAAAAAAAAACGGACAGCCCAATGTCCCAGATAAATTGGCCAAACGGCACTCTTTTACGCCATGTATTCATGTAGCCTCTTACGCACTAAAAAAAAAACGGACAGCCCAATGTCCCAGATAAATTGGCCAAACGGCACTCTTTTACGCCATGTATTCATGCAGTCTCTTATGCACTAAAAAAAAAAAACGGACAGCCCAATGTCCCAGATAAATTGGCCAAACGGCACTCTTTTACGCCATGTATTCATGCAGTCTCTTAGCACACACACACACACACAAAAAAAAACTGGGATAGCACAGTTGTCCCAGATAAATTACTCACCTTCATTAAACTTATCCCATACCACCCCTACGGCCGACATCGTTGCTTCACCGCCTCACCGGCGTCGATGCAAAGAATGAAAGAGAACAAAATACCCACCTTGAATTAAGCTTGTCCAAACGGCACTCTCATAGTCTGATAGTCGCCGCAAGCGGCAGTCATCGTTACTGTCATCGAAAAGCACGAACACCCAGAGGCGGCAGGGCGCCGTCATTTGCAATTACCGGCGTCGCGTCTATTTTCCACATTTTGCCATGGGAAAAGCTGCTCCGCGTGCGCGTTGGCATAGGCAACCATGGCATGTACATAGTTGTCATGGCAACAGCTGCTCCGCGCGCGCGTTGGCATGGGCAACATTGGGCTTGTCTGCAGCGGCTAGCAAACGGAAATACGCTGCCGGGACGCGCCCACTTTGGTCAGAGTGGCGCACAAGTTCTTCCTCGTCTTCAACGCCACCGAGGGCATCCTGCAGCCGCCTTACTTTGACCCCAGCGTCGTGGTGACGGTCAACTCCGGCGGCCGGGACGCACCCACTTTGGTCAGAGTGGCGCACAAGTTCTTCCTCGTCTTCAACGCCACCGAGGGCATCCTGCAGCCGCCTTACTTTGACCCCAACGTCGTGGTGAATGCCAGCTTCGGCGGCCGGACGCGCCCACTTTGGTCAGAGTGGCGCACAAGTTCTTCCTCGTCTTCAACGCCACCGAGGGCATCCTGCAGCCGCCTTACTTTGACCCCAGCGTCGTGGTGACGGTCAACTCCGACGGCCGGAACGCCCCTACTTTGGTCAGAGTGGCGCACAAGTTCTTCCTCGTCTTCAACGCCACCGAGGGCATCCTGCAGCCGCCTTACTTTGACCCCAACGTCGTGGTGACGGTCAACTCCGACGGCCGGGACGCACCCACTTTGGTCAGAGTGGCGCACAAGTTCTTCTTCGTCTTCAACGCCACCGAGGGCATCCTGCAGCCGCCTTACTTTGACCCCAGCGTCGTGGTGACGGTCAACTCCGACGGCCGGGACGCCCCCACTTTGGTCAGAGTGGCGCACAAGTTCTTCCTCGTCTTCAACGCCACCGAGGGCATCCTGCAGCCGCCTTACTTTGACCCCAACGTCGTGGTGAATGCCAACTTCGGCGGCCGGGACGCGCCCACTTTGGTCAGAGTGGCGCACAAGTTCTTCCTCGTCTTCAACGCCACCGAGGGCATCCTGCAGCCGCCTTACTTTGACCCCAACGTCGTGGTGAATGCCAGCTTCGGCGGCCGGACGCGCCCACTTTGGTCAGAGTGGCGCACAAGTTCTTCCTCGTCTTCAACGCCACCGAGGGCATCCTGCAGCCGCCTTACTTTGACCCCAACGTCGTGGTGACTGTCAACTCCGACGGCCGGGACGCCCCCACTTTGGTCAGAGTGGCGCACAAGTTCTTCCTCGTCTTCAACGTCACCGAGGGCATCCTGCAGCCGCCTTACTTTGACCCCAACGTCGTGGTGAATGCCAGCTTCGGCGGCCGGACGCGCCCACTTTGGTCAGAGTGGCGCACAAGTTCTTCCTCGGCTTCAACGCCACCGAGGGCATCCTGCAGCCGCCTTACTTTGACCCCAACGTCGTGGTGAATGCCAGCTGCGGCGGCCGGACGCGCCCACTTTGGTCAGAGTGGCGCACAAGTTCTTCCTCGTCTTCAACGCCACCGAGGGCATCCTGCAGCCGCCTTACTTTGACCCCAACGTCCTGGTGACTGTCAACTCCGGCGGCCGGGACGCACCAACGTTGGCCAGAGTGGCGCACAATGTAGTTCTTCCTCGTCTTCAACGCCACCGAGGGCATCCTGCAGCCGCCTTACTTTGACCCCAGCGTCGTGGTGACGGTCAACTCCGGCGGCCGGGACGCACCCACGTTGGCCAGAGTGGCGCACAATTTAGTTCTTCCTCGTCTTCAACGCCACCGAGGGCATCCTGCAGCCGCCTTACTTCGACCCCAACGTCGTGGTGACTGTCAACTCCGGCAGCCGGGACGCACCCACGGTGTTCAGAGTGGCGCACAAGTTCTTCCTCGTCTTGAACGCCACCGGGGGTATCCTGCAGCCGCCTTACTTCGACTCCAACGTCGTGGTGACTGTCAACTCCGGCAGCCGGGACGTACCCACGGTGTTCAGAGCGGCGCACAAGATCTTCCTCGTCTTGAACGCCACCGGGGGTATCCTGCAGCCGCCTTACTTCGACTCCAACGTCGTGGTGACTGTCAACTCCGGCAGCCGGGACGCACCCACGGTGTTCAGAGCGGCGCACAAGCTCTTCCTCGTCTTGAACGTCACCGGGGGCATCCTGCAGCCACCGCACTTCGACCTCAACGTGACGCTGAAAATTAGCTTCGGCAGCCGAGGCGCACTCGTACTGCTCGGAGTGGCCCACAAGTTCTTCTTTGTCTTTAATGCCAGCAACGCCGAGGGACGAAAGTGTACTCCGTGCGTTCCCAGCAGGGACTACATCTAGTTGCAAGCGTCGTGCAGCAGACTGGAAGTGTTCCACGACCAGGACCGCAAGTTCCTCGTCTTGTTCGATGCCAGTAATATGGTCTTTTGCTTGCGGGAGGTATCGTGGAGATGGTTCGACGAGGCACAACAGCAGGTCCACAAATGTTTTGTCCTGCTGGATGCCGGCGAGAAGAGGTGACGCGAGCGCATTCGGTGTATTGTGAACAGGGTCTGCTGCTGGGACGAGTCGAGCAGCAGACGCGACGAGGCCCAGCAGCAGGCCCGCAAGTTCTACCTCGTCTTGTTTGAAATCAAGCGCAGTGGGTGCACCAAATATATATGTCGCTTGGAGTAGGATTTTGGCGCTATCTTGACCGAGGTCATGCAGCAGGTAAGCGAGTTCTTCGACGGTTGCCAAACCTGCTGTTGCCAACGCACCAGGTGAATCAAGGGCACGAGCTGCAGCGTGGTCGGCGAGGAGGAACTTGCCTTGGTTCAGGCCTTGAGCATCAAGTATCAACGCAGGCTCCATTCCAAAGGGGATGTCACGCCCGTCGTTGAGTCCGATATCTATGACTTGTTCATGCGAGCCAGCGCGCTTCTCCTTAACGTCAGAGTTGAGTGTCTCGCACTGATTAAGCTTGGCAAGAAGGTTGTTCTGCGCAAAATCGAGACCGCGTTCCAGAACGTTACGCACTGCATCGCTGACAGGACGAGCGCCTACTTCGATTGTATACCGAGGGCGGATTCTGTCCAGGACTAGCCATTCCTCAAGTAACCCCGCAGAGAGCGCGAGGAGGCTCCACGGCGACGGTGCTAGTTGCCGCTCATACCTGCAGGAGTTGGGCTGCTTCGTCGGGACAGTAGGCATGTATAACGACTTCCGGTAGACCGGGCACGCTTCACCGAGGGCCGAAATCTTGCGCCGCGCTGGTCTTTAACGAGAAGGGCGCCGCAGGTGCGCCAAGTGTCAACGTTGTCCTCTCCTCAGCAGGACCTCGCGGCCATCTTCGGTTGTACAGCGTGTACTGCTTGTTCGGTTGGTGCAGTCGAAAAGGAAAGCAGCAAAGTCTGAAGCTTTGGGGGTGTGTAGCGATTCCGGGGGTTTTCGCAGAGGTGACTAACGCTAAAGGTAGTTCTAGGATGCGCGCGCCGCGTAAGGCCCGAGAGTGGCGAGAGCTTCATTCATCCTCTTCATCGTCGAGCTCTCATTGCAGCGGGGCAGTTTGTTAATTGGAAAATCGGTTTTGGTGGAAATGAAATGGCGCAGTAGCTGTCTCACATTTCGGCAGACACCGGAACCGAATTTGTTAATTATTTCCATGATTTATGTCCTCAGATTTGTTCACTGTGTATTTTGCTCATTTGGTTTCTTTCCTGGCAGAGAAATTTCCTACGATGTTGCACCAAGGGACAGAACCAGACTCAGCGAGAGCATTCAGCGTCGATTAGAATACTCTAAGCTGCCGTCTGCCACAAAAGATTCCTTGAACATGGAGAGAGGTTGCTGTGCTTTGTTCATGAAGCAAGCGTTGTTTTAATAAAGTTGTCGCGTAGGGGAACACAGTTGCGTGAAATAAATGCTCATTTATTTTTCAAATAGAAAATACGTGATTTAGACGCATGTTCTACGCATTTCCTTGTATTTCACAAGGTTGCCAAGTCCGGCGGGATAAGAAGTTCTGAGCCCTGACCCCCTCTCCACGAAACCCTGCCAGCTGGCACTCGATCGCCCGCAGCCCACCGAGCAGGCCAGCTCATCTACAGCTGCTGCTAGCAGACAGTTTCTGACCACCCTCAGCGCCTGTCAGGACAGCCAGCGCGCCCGACTACATGTGATGGGCAGGTAGAATTTTATGAAGGATGCTTGCAGGCTTCTGCTCCCGTGTGGCACGACTGCGCTACAGAAACCTCTTTCCTCTCCCCCCCACCCCCTCCCAACGATCGCTGCCTTATGCCTCCACTGCATCCACTTCGCCAGCCCAGCTAGCGCATTTTCAGAGAGGCCACAGCCTGTTGCCTCAATCGATATTGCACATATGGCAGCGGGTACTAATACTGTGTGATGTTCATGCGCACTCATTTTATTATTGGAATAAACGCGTTACCTGCCCACTAAGGTGATTTCCGTGGCCAGAACAGCCAGCGCTGAAAATGGTGTCCCGTGCATGCGGATATTGATATTATAGGCCAAATCAAGCCGGTGCATGGCCCCAGCATGCGTGAGCATTGTGAAATTTGCATGCAGTTGTTGAAATAAACGCGTAATGCGTGCATTCATGCTCCTTTTTCTCGACTAGTCCGCGATCCAGTAGCTCAGTTTATTCGCGAGCCAGAAGCGATGCTACACGCGCTAATAGCGCGAGCTGCTGCCACGTATGTTTACTGTCACTTGAGGCTCGCAAATAAACAGAATTGAGCATTGGTTAGCAGAGGACAAGAAGCTGGAATGTATGCGCAACGCGTTTATTTCAAGGACTGCTCACGAATATCATTGCGTAAACATGAGCTGGGCCCATACACCGGCAGATTTCACATGTGGTACCCGCATTCACGGGGTATCTATTAAGCTGTGTACCATTGAGTAGTGCTGAGCCTATTGAGCTGTGTTTCGCTGTTAGGCCACGGAAGATGCCTAAGTGGACAAATAACGCGTTTATTTCAATAATTTTATTTTTGAAAACGAAGGTTCGCGGCAATAGCGTGTGCTGATGCTCATGCAAAAATCACGGCGTAGCAGCGCACACTTCTGGCCTCGGAAGCCGCGAGGGGGAGAAAAAAAATGCTGGGGTGCAAAGGTGTGAGAAATAAGCGGCAGTGTTCCACGGAGGGTGGGTGAGAGGAAGGATGACGATGATGCTGAATTTTATGGCGCAAGGGCAGCTTTGGCCAAAAAGCGGTTATTTTTAACACACGATGTGGTAAGCAATCCGTTTTCGAAGAAATGCACCCCGGAGATCCTGAGCACCAGGCCAGTGGAAAGCGTCTGCCCATGGTACAACCAGTGGGTACCCGATGACACTGTTGCTCGAACCCCGCACTTCCCGCACCCGAGGCGAATGCGAGGGGTGGAAAGAGAGGTTGCAGAGGTGGTTTTGAGGAATCTAGCAGCGTTTACAGCCAAAGCTAAATTTCACGCGTAACACGGCAACATTAAGGGAGCCGGAAGATGGGTAATGGTAACGAAAAACGAAACCCTTCCGAATTCCCCCCCCCCCCCCCCCCCCGCCTACATGCACCAGCGAGTGTGCCCATTGCGAGACATTCGCTTTCCCGATGTATAAGCGTATTGATCCCTTGTACATTTCCTTTTGTGCTTGATGTCATATTTCCGTCATGCTGATAGCCATGCTAATACACTTGTTTCCTGCGTGTAGATGCACTAGTCGTCTGACCGAGGCTCTCGACTGGACCTGTGCCGTATTATGCCAGTATAATGGCATCATGCTGTTACCAAATAAACTTGAATTAGATACGAACAAACCAGATCAAGTTTGCACTACATTCACAAAAGAGCTCAATCTAGCACTTGTGGGAATTTAGGAATGCCGTATCCTTCCCTGGCCGGCGAGGCGCGCCGTGGAGACGCAGGAAAGCGGACGCTTTGCTCCTTCCCCACGGGCGAGTAGCCAGAAGGTCAGCTCTAAAGTCACTGGAACGGGAAAAGTACCGCATTCGTTTTCTCTCGCCGCCGCGCCGGCCGGCCAGCGCGCGCGCGTTCCCGATTCGTTCTTCGCGGTGACGCAGTCATTCCGCGCCATAAATGGTCCGCTCGCTTCATTCTCGCGGCCGCCGGCACACAGATAATTAGGAGGATTACAATGCACTTGCTCTTATGGGCCGAGATAAGCGTGCACAGCAAGCGGCGCTGGACCAAATATGGCGGCTGGCTGCGGTACTTTTCCCGTTCGAGTGACTTTAGTCAGCTCGAGAGCGCAGCGCCGCCTCCTTCCTCAAATCGGTCACCAGCGCGCACCGGCAGGCGCCGCCGGAGCGGTTGCTGATTGGCCGAAAGTGACAACGGGCAAGTGCGCCGAGATCACCTCGCCAAAAGAGAGATTACTGACTCGTCGCCCCTTTTCCTCTATCGTCATCAAGAATCACGAGCCAATGAACGGTCGGCGGGTACCGGCCAAGCGAGAGACTATAGCGCAGAGTAGACAGGACACAGAAGAAACGAACAACACGAGCGCTAACTTCCAACAAATTTTATTTCACACATGCAACATATATATACATCAAAGACACGTCATCACCATTGCTAACAGTACCGTTGCCTCAGAAACAAGAGTTCTTTATCACATAGAAAGATAGAGGGAGTGCTTACACATGTCTCACCCGAAGCATTTATCCTTTCAGCTTCAATTATTAATCGCGTGGTCGTGTCGCTACTTTTTGTGGCTTTGGGGACGTACACCGGCCGTGGCCGGGGTGACTACAGCGAACCGTGACAGCGAGAGGACGTCAGGTAATTACCTTCCTTCTTCCCTCTTTGTTGTCGCCATCTTGCCCCGTCAGCTGCACGACCTAGCCAGACGGCAAGAGTCGCAAATCCAGCAGCCAGCGATTATGGGAGGACCCAATAAACGTTTGGTCCCGGGCAAAGCGTCCTGTTCCGTGTCCTGTCCTTATTCGCATTTCCGCTGCGCCGCAATGAGAACGGAAGCGTGGTGTACGATAGCGGGAGCTCGGAGTTCGCTGCCGAGGCCTCAAAGGCGGCTCAGCCGCCTAGGAAGAACCCCCACACCTGGCGTCTCAACGTGGTTCTCACGCGCAGACGAGCTCGAGCAACTCGCTCCAGGCGAACATGGATCCGCAGTGTTCACTGCCTGATCTGATGTGGCTCACAGAGGTCGACCATGGGTCTAGGGAACGCCCCGCCCCAGGCACTCCAGCAGTGGACTCAGCTCAACGGACGGGACGATACAACGCCGCAGGCGCGACGTACGCAGCATCGTGGACGCCGGGAAACTCCGCCAGATACCACGGTACCAGCACGCCAAGCGTTGGCGTTCATCCACCATCGGCGCGTGCCGCCTGGGAACAGGCGGGCACACCGCCCTTCGTTTCGCAGCTGCCAAACGGCACAAGCGAGACCGCGCCACATGCGACGAGTTCACCGCTCATCACGGTTCCTGACAGCGAGACACCCGCAAACGCGACAAATCTCGCTGAAGTTCTGGCCAGCCCGTTGCAGCAAGCGCTGCGATTCGCACAGCCCAGCCCGCGGATCGGAACTCCGATTCCCAGGTACAGTGGCTACAGCGATAAAACGACCGCCAACCACTTCTTGCTGGCTCTCGACCAGCACGGTCGCACAACAGGCGTGAGTGAGCGTGATATCCTTCGGCCTAGTAAGAACCCACACAAATTAAATAAATCAATAAAACATCAACTGTAAAAAGAAAACCTAAAGGTATTCTATCAACCGCAGTCATCGTTTTATTCCGCCAGGCGCGCTCCCCACACCATCAAGTATACTGTGGAACAGCATAAGCGGCACAGGAGCCTTTACGTAACAATTAGGTCATGCAGAAAATCCTGATTCCTAACATGACCGTAAAGGGCGACTCTACGAGTAAGTTCCCTGCTTTATGACTTCTTCTTACGAATCAGAACTTCACCCATAATTATATATCCCTTTCACTTACCCATTTATCGGCTGTCTTTCCCTTTCCCCAAGCTCCACCACAGAGTAGCAGGATCACTCTGCCTCAGTCACTTCAAGTTTCCATGCATCGATTTATTCTCTCTGTCTCAAGTCCTGGCAGCGACCAAGAAATGATCGTGTAATCAGCATCGTGCGAATAATGCGGGAGGTGCGGGATTTGATAAGGAGTTTCGCCGGGTACCCACCAGTGATACAACGGATACAAGCTTTCCCCAGGACTGCAGCTGCTCGCCTTCCCTTGGGTGAGGTGTTTGGGAAAATTCTTCTTTGACCCCAACCCCCCAGTGCGGACAAAAAACACACTGTGCCATGGCGCTCTTTGGCCAAAGTGGCCTTACGCAATTAAATTTCATCGTCATCATTATCAAGCTAATGCACGCTGTGTGGCTCCGCGTCTGCTCATCGCGTGCCAAGCTCCACTTCCGCCGTTCGCCATCTTCCAGGCTTCAGCGCGAGTGCTCTCTGGCCATCGCTGCATCTTTCAAAGCGAAGACGGCGAATTTCCGCCCCTGCGCCATGAATCAACTGCAGCCGTGGGGAGAGCAGCGGCTGGAGGCCGATGGCACGGGACTCGTAGGCCTCAGCATGACGTACATGGGACGAGGCCGCGGCCGCAGCCGCCCCTCGGCAGGGACCGTGGGCAGAATCGACCCGGAGCTCCTCGCCCTGACATTGGGCCAAAGCTGCTCTGAAGCCTACTTGCGTCTGGTTTTGCTGGGATATTGGCACCAGCCGCTGAGACTCGTCTAGACGGAATGTCCCGCCACTTACCTGGAGTCTTGCCTGCCGCCGGTGCTGATCGTCGCTACCCATCGTTAGCATCTGACACTTCGAGCATTGCCTGCGTACAGTCGCAAGCTTCAGGACCAGGTCGGTGGCCGTTCATCAGCGTCGCTGCCTGAATTTCTGTTTGTTTTTTTTCTTTCACTTGAACGTTTTGTGTTCTATACCGCACTGAGCAAGACAGTTCAGCACTGAGAAAGACTTCGACCAGGCTTCTGTGTAACGCATGTAAAAAGTGGTCTGTGTGTCTTCTTCGTATTCCGGCGACGGAGTGGACAAACTTGCTGGAGTGAAGTAGAATACCGAGTCAACCCTATGCGATGATGTATCACCGTCTGTGAACTTTGATTTCTTCTCTTCAGTGTGCATCTGTGTGCTTTAATCTGCTCTCCTGTGCAAATTAAACGGTTTTTTACCAGGCATTGCTGTGCGGTTTTCGAGCATTTTGTGTCTTTCCTTTATAAAAAAACTGTCCCCGGCATTGCATACAAGAGCATGAAATCACGTTTTAATGCGGCGGATAGTAGTCGGAGCTGGTTTTAGACAAAGAGGTCTGTCCGTAAAGTTGAGTGGAGTAATAAGAAATGCATCGTCATTCCAAAAAGAAATGCAGATAAGGGACTGCAACACCAATATCATCGTGCTGGCTGATCAGAACCATCCGCGTGCAGTCGCGGCCGCAATAATATAAAAGCACGCTTCGGTGCTCTATGCCACCTCAGGCATGACGAAAACAAAAAGTACGAAAGGTTTTTAAAGTACATGTGCGGCAGCAACAGCGGGGTTTGGTTGCTTTCGTTTTTGTGATTTTGAACGTAACGTGCACTGCTTCTTCAAAAAAAGAAAAAATTGGAGGAGGAACGCGACAGCGTGCTGCAGCACTGCCAGGGTGTCCACGGAACGCCATCGCCTGTTCGGCGCGACGCCTTGCCCGTTAGAAAAATCGCTCTGTTATACCTACTGTGAAACGGACGCGCGGAGTGGCAGACCACTTAAGAAGCGCTGCCAGACGCCTTGCCGAAACGCGCGGGACTCAAGTTGCAGTTGTAGCTCGTCCGCACGTCGTTCTCGACAAACCCGATGCCACGAACGCCAGCGTAGCTTCCGCGCCGAACGAACGGGCAGCAAGCCGCTACCTTCGTGGTGAACGCGCTTTGGATGTGCCCTGCGTTGTTTGCCGCTCAGCGCGTGACGAGAGATATGTCAGACGCGTCACTTCATTTCCTTAAAATCAATCATTTCATTTCATTTTCCTTTCCTCATGGCGCGGTTCGGGTGTCCACAGAGATATGCGAGACAGGCCTCATTTGCTTTCCTTAAAGCCAATTTTTATTTAATTTACTTTCCCTTGCGGCGCGGTCCGGGTTGTCCACCGAAACATGTGACAGGCGTCCATTCCTTTCCTTGAGCACCCATCGCGCGCTATCTGTTGGGGCATCGGCGTACATTGCGAGAAGGTGGGATTTTTCGCTCGCGGCCGACGCCGACGACACCGGCTTTTCTGCGACACGAGCTCCTTAACGGTGTCGCGTTAATACTTTTTCACGGCCGCTATTGATGCTTGTGGTATTGAGTATCCGGCGGCGTGAGCTGGAGGCTGCGGTGACATTTACCGACGATAGCCTTCTTTCATTTTTTGTTCTTGTAGCGAAAGCCACATTGGCCACCAACTAGCAGTTTCGCCGTCCTCGCATTCCCACCGTGGTCACACCGCGCCACGTGACCAACCACGTGACTGGTAACGTGACCAACCGCGTGACGAAGCACGTGACAACAACTAGCCAGACAACCAGACTAACCTGGACTTGCAATCAAGATTAACCAAGGCTAACCAAGCTATGTCTTATCTTTCGCTATGTATATCCTGGCATAGCCGGGCTAAGGCACTGCCAATTTTTTTTTACTTTACAGAAATAATGCTTCTGCATCTTTACTTCGTTCAAACAACATAAACATTCGCAAAGTCTACATATAAAGCGTGCATATGTATTAATTGTTGAGATGACGCGCAAGAAGAAGAAAAACACTATTTATCCAGGGCGACTTGGTTTTACCTTTACAGATTTTTATATTGAAAACCGTGATACGCACGACAGTGTGGTACGTGCAGGTGGATCGTACAGGAAGGCGGATATTACGTACTTCATAGTAAATCAAATACGAATAATTTACAGAAATTAACAACTCACCGCCCTAGTTTTTCGAATTCAGCCGCAAGATCTCGAAATTGAAGGCCGTTGATATCGGATGCGAGGCCATGGAGTATAAAAATTTTCTCAGTAGATGTTGTGGTTCGAAACATCGATAATAAAGAAAGCGGTTTCGGAACCTCTTTGAGTTGGCTTTCCCACGATGCACATTTGTAAATTGATGTCGCGGCGCGTGGTATCATCGTCGAAATCACATGAACTTCTGAACTTCTACATCATGAAAGGCACAAACTGCCTCTCTGTTTGCTGCTGTATAAATGCGAACGGTGTCATGTTATGGACATCGCGAAAAGCCAACTTATTGAGCTTTCAAAGCCGCATTTTTCACCTTCAATATTTCGAACCACGATCCCGATTCAGAAAATGTAAAACTGGACACGCCTTCTTTGTTGACGGCTTTCAATTTGTCAATATCATTATCATCTTGCGCCCTAAAACCGACAATTAAAATATTGATTAATTTTAGCAAATTAATCGTCAATTTATTGAACTCCATCACGTACATGATGTCAATCTTGCTGCACAGTCCGCGTGCATACACTGCATCGACGTATCTCTCACTGTTTTTTTTAGACCTGTAAAGTTTTTAAAACACTCTCACCCGACCACGGCGGCCGCGTTTCGATGGAGGCGAAACGCTAAGGCACCCGTGTGCTGCGCGATTTCAGTGCACGTTAAAGATCCCCAGGTGGTCGAAATTATTCCGGAGCCATCCACTACGGCACCTCTTTCTTCTTTCGCTCTCTCCTTTGTCCCTTCCCTTACGGCGCATTTCAGATGTCCGCCGATATATGCGACAGATACTGCGCCATTTCCTTTCCCCAAAAACCAATTTTAAAAATAATAATTATTGGTTTTGGGGGAAAGGAAATGGCTCAGTATCTCTCATATACCGTTGGACACCTGTACCGCGCCATAAGGGAAGGGATAAATGAGGGAGTGAAAGAAGAAACGAAGAAATGCCGTAGTGGGGGGCTTCGGAATAATTTCGACCACCTGGGGATCTTTAACGTGCAGTGAATTTTCAATTTCAATTTTTTGGATTGCATAGTTTGTTTCTGTCCTCCTTCCATTGTTTGTCTATGGCTTCAGCTAGCTCTGGCCTCCCTTCCTCCTCCGTGGTTTACCGGCTGCATGTCACTTTGCATGGGCTCTACTTGATCTGCTCTTCGGGGGCGTCAATCAGTATTGCGTTGCGCTTATATAGCATTTTGAGTCCGTTTTACACTGCTCTGCCTGTCCAGCGAGAAACTGGCCTTCTTTTTTTTCATCAGCATATTGTCTTTGTCTCGCGCGTTCGCATCACGCGCAGGAACGCGCTAGTGCTCTGCGCCAGCTCATCACGCGCCACGTTCCGTCTACGCCTTTCTCCATATTCCAGGCTGTAACGCGAGTCCTTGCCAGCCCTCGTTCTGCACGACACCACAAGACGAAGCCTGCCGGTTTCTGCTGTCGCACCATGGACGCTGGGCAGGCATCGGGAGAACGGTCTCTGGAGGCCCACCGAGACGCTGTCGTGCACCGCCGCCCGAGGCTAATCAGCATACGGGGCCTGGGCCGCGGCCAGCCCTTAGCCGGGATCGTGCGCATTATGGAGGCCGAGATCCCCGCCATCGGACTGGGCCGAGGCTTCCCAGAATTCGGCTTGCCTGGCGTTATGCTTCTCGACAATCGTCGCCTGCTGTTGCAGGGCGGCTAGACTGCGTGTCCCGCAACGTCCTGGCTGCCGCTGGACAGGATCGCAGCTCCCGGTCAGTGACAACTGGCACTTCTAAAAACCTCTTGGCACAACCGGATTCTTCAGGACCAGGTCGGTAGTGGTCAGCCGCGACACAGACGGACTCGTTGACTTTTTTCCTCCAGCATTTTTTTTTTTGCATTAAGCAGGACACTCCAAGGTGGTTGTCGAACAGTACCCGTGTGGTGTGTGACAATGTCGGGGTTCCAGCGGCGGAGTCGACCAACTTGCATGTAGAAGTACAATGCTATGTTATGAGAATTCCTCAGTGTGAGAACTTTCAATTCTTCCTTGCCTGCTCAGCGTGCAGCCCCCCCCCCCCCCCCTTGTGTGTTCAAAACTCTCTTCGCTAAAAAATAAAATGTGCCGGGCAGCCTATAGCACTCTAAAAAAAAAAAAACCGTGTCATCCTAGTCTCTTTGGGGGGTAAGTCACTTATCGCTGAGCTGACATCTTTTCAGGTGTAAGGTTATGCTAGTTCTTGAAGACTAAGTATTTATGCTTTTGCACATAGTGTAACGTTATGCTTCTAATAGCCTAAACTTGCACTGCAATAAGAAGAGGAACTTTAAGCCAGCTAGGTATAACATTACTGCTTCCTAAGAGGGGCAAGTGCTAAAGACAGCATAAACATATCCTAGCATGAAAGGTGAAAGTTTGCACCTTCAGCAGGTAATTTTATGCTATGTCAAGAAGTGCAAAGCTACTTTGTCAAAGACTAAACTTTCACCGACATAAACAGAGCAATGTTGGCGCCCCTGTGGTGCAAGCGTATACCCTCACAAGGTGGATAATGTTACCCTTTTAGGAGTATAAGGTAATGCCCAATTGCAGAGGCTATTTATGCACCATCCGGTGGTATATATATATGTATAGATATACTGTCCACACAAGAGCCCTATTACCCTTCTGTAGCGTAAACCTGCCCACTGAATGCAGGACTAAAGCTGACCCATAGGGTGCAAGCCGTAGTCTTTCTGGAAGTGCAGGCAGTGTTGAAATCTTGAGACAAATCTTTCATCTGAGATTGGCTGTGTCATCTTGTGTTCAGGTGCAAGTACTACTGCAGAATGCACACAGATGATTCATCAAAAAATCAGAGAAAGAAATATAACGTCATATTTATTTTTCCACATGCTACACCATACTACAGCAATGGCCCCGGCAGTGTTCTCCATACAGGTGGGGGCAGTATGCGCCATGTAATTGACCTGCATAGAGAGAAAACATGTAATAAATTTTCCAACTACAAAGCTTAGTACGACGTGACCATGGGCTTAGTTCATGTCTAAAAATGTAAACTGCACAAAAGGCAGGAATAAAGGGGGATGCATGAAAACAATGCCACAAGTGCAGGCTTCTAACTGCTTATTAATGAGAACCAAAATCAGAAAATAAATTCCGAAAAAACAAAAAGACGTCCCAAAAGACAACTACTTAATTGCTCGCATATGCTCACATAATCGCAAGCACACTGGCTTGTCAAGAAAAAAATTCATGCTGTGGCCAACAAAACAAAAAACCACTAAGAAATCACAAAAATCTAGAATATTGTTCCCAGCTGTAGGGTCAAACTGTAGGCATCCCCAATGCCGGACTACTGGGAGGGTCGTGACAAGAAAAAGACATGTATGAAATGGAAACTAGTAAAAGGTGAGAAAATAAAATGCAAGTGAACAATTCCCTCTTTCCATTCTCATGCATTTAGTTCTACACATTATTTTCATTTGCTTTCATTGTTAAATAAGTCTTATCCCTCACCTGCAATTCTGCTCGTTTGCTGCTTTTCCATTCCATCATCTACGAATTTTCATTTCTGCTTTGAGAATTTACCTTCCCAGTGGTCTGATTTATTGAGTGGCTGAGGTTTTATGCAGCCCCCGGTCTTCCCAGTGGTCTGATTTATTGCGTGGCTAAGGTTTTATGCAGCCCCTGGTAACACTATGGCTCTGGTCTCTGATGCCACAGTAAGGTTTTCAAAGGTTCTTATCCTACACCCATCTTCCCTGAGGTGCAGGTGATTTGGCGGATGACGTGTAGCATGAAGTGCAGACGATGGGCACACAGAAGACGAGGCAGATACAAGGAAGTTCAACTTTATCAAACGTTTAAACACAGGACAGGCACACACACACAGAATAAAACTGAAGCAACACGCTTGACACTACAAACACATGAGCTCCAAGCTCTTTTCTCACAGCTTATTGAAACCGCGGCTTGCCACTTCGCTCGTTCGAAGCCCAACGCAAAAACCGAATGAAAATATGCAGCGTGCACTCTTATAGCGTCATCCGAATGTTCGAGAGACGAGCGAGGGCACTGGGAGAGGAAGTAGGTGCCGCGGAACTGACACTGTTGTTCCCCTCTCCGCCACCTTTGGGACGGTGCTCGCGGCTTCTAGAATCGCTCAGCCGCGCACCGCAAAGTCATGGTCGCGAGAGAGGAGGACCAGGCCCGTGCGCTGGAAAGCAATTGGGAGCGCGCGTGCACACGAAAGCCTTCCAGAGAGTTCCACACTTTCTCTTTCGGCAGCGTGCGCGCCGAGAGCGCCCGGCGCTAGCCGCAGCGGCCTTACATGCCCCACCATAAGAAGATTGCTGGGCTTTTTTGTCCGGCCAATCTGAACATAAACTCAAGGCCGCGACTCGTCGGCTCAACATCTGAAGTTCACATGCACAGTTCTAATGTACTGTCGATTTCCAACGTGCACTGCTTTTGCGGCAAGTCCAATATCTTGCAGTTTTCACAGTGTGACGAACAATGTCTTTGGGCGGTTCGCAAATCATCCACGCACACAATGGCAAACATATCCATACAGGTGAGCGGGAACGTTGACGCCCACCAGCGTGCGTGACTCAGGTTTACATAATAGACTAATCTTGCCAAGTAGAATTCGGGAGGCGGGAAAACGCGTCGGCGTTTACATTAGATGAAACTTTTCTGTTGCTGACTGTGACATTATACCGCTGCAATGCAAGTGCCCACCTGGCGAGTTTGGCGCCATATGCCGTACTCGTGGTAAGATGGGAAAGAGGGTTATGGTCCGACACTATGCGAACCTGTGCTTCGAATACCCAGTGCTCGAATTTTTCCAGTGACCAAATAATTGCAAATGCTTCTCGTTCTATTGTGGACTAACGTGCCTGAGTTGGGGTGAAGCGGTGGCTGGCAAATGCGATAGGCTTCTCCCGGCCATCTTTCCCCATTTGCGCGAGACAAGCATCAGCTGCAATTTTGGAGGCATCTGTAAAAAGCCGGAACGGCTGTTCTAAGTCTGGCGTGCTCAGAGACATCGCATGGCAAAGTGAATTTTTCAGCCATTCCAGTGCCCGCAGTGCCTTGGCCGACCATGGAATCAAGTTGGGTACCCCTCGCTTCGTCAAGGCTGTTAACGGCGCTGCTACCTCTGCGTAGTTCTTTACGTACTCGCGGCAGTAGCTGCAGAGCCCAAGGAGACTGCGAAGCTGTTTTTTGGTGGTTGGTGGCATGATATCTCTAATCGCCGCTAACTTTTCTGGGCCCGGCGAATGCGTTCCACCACCTACAACTTGGCTGAGGTATTTAATGTGACTTCACGCAATTTGGCATTTCTCCGCACTCACCCGAAACCCTGCCTTACGTAGGTGGAGAACTGCATCTAGCTGTTTCAAATGGTCATGCCATGTCGCGGAGAATATGGCTATATCGTCTAGGTATGCCGTGGCATAATCTTGGTCTTTTGCCAGCACTGTGTTCATGATCTTTTGAAACGATGCCGCCGCATTCTTCAAGCCGAATGGCACGACGCGCCAGGCATATTGACCGTCATGCATGGCAAAAGCAGTCATATGCCGACTCTCTGGGGCCATAGGTACTTGCCAGTACCCACGACGTAAGTCTACTAGCGTGACGAACTTAGCATGTCAGACTTTCAGTACAAGCTCTTGTGGGTGCGCCATAGGAAATGCATCGGCGCATGTAGCCGCATTCAAAGTGCGATAATCTATGCAGAGGCGCACTGAACAGTCTTTCTTCCCGACGCATACGACGGGGTGTGCGTACTTGATCTCGATTGGGTAAATCAGTCCCATTTCTGAGAGTTTGTTTACTGTCGGCTGACTTCGGTCTTTAGAAGCTCTGGGACTCTATACGGGAATGATTATTTAGGTTGGTGCCCATCTTCTAGCCCGATGCGATGCTTTCCGACCTTTGCAATACCCGGCATCTCGCGAAACAGGTCACAGTATTTCGCGAAGACAGTCCCTACATCAGCGCGCTGCTTCTCACTTAAGTGAGCTAGTTGTTCCTGAGTCAGCAGAGCAATACTTTTACCATGTGGTATGCGGGGTGTGTATTCTACTTCCCTGAACTCTGCGTCTTCATCAAGAACGACACCCACGTGCCCGGTTCTAGTGTAGTACGGTCGGTGGCGATTTGCATGTACAATGGAGCTTGTACGCCCTCCAATGCGATCCGCTAAGAATGCTCCCTTTCGCGCGCAATAACTGTAAAGGAGCCCCGCCACTTTGGCGCTAGTTTTGTGTCACGATCGGTGTCGAAGAGCAGTACACGGTCCCCGACATCAAACGTTTTCTGCCATGTCGCCCGGTTGTAAGACTGCGCGTAGCTACCCTGCCGCGCGCTTGCTGTGAGCCCGGCCTCGTCCGCAGCGATCTCGAGTTGTTCGCGTAACTGCTTCAGATATCGCGCTGGTTCCTCCCGTAAGGTCCTCAGGAATGCCACTTCACCTGTCCAGGTTCCTAGTAGAATCGCGAGCAGTCCTGTCGGGTTTCTACTGTAAAGCAACCTGAATGGTGCGACACCCGTTGTTTCGTGGGAGACTTCTCTTAATGCCCAAAGAACATAAGGGACCAACCTGTCTCCGTTTCTTAGGTTTTTTGTATGACGTGGTACAGCATATTTTTTAATATGCGGTTCCATCTCTCCACCGTGCCATTGCTCTCGGGATGCTCTGGCATGAAAAAGCGAGGTGAACAGCCTAGCCTAGACACCATTTCCTGCGTCAGTTGTGATTTGAAGTTTGTCCTTTGGTCCGAACATATCCCTTCCGGTACGGCTAAAGATCTCTAGCAAGGCACTGCATTTTGCCTTCGCTGGTAACGATCGCAAGCACACAACTTCTGGCCAGCAGGTACAGAGGTCGACAAAGCAAAGGGCATACTTGTGTCCTCGGGGCAACAGTACCTTAAGAGGTTCAACCATGTCGACGTTTACGATCTGTAAGGGGTGTTCAGGTCTGGAGGTCTGGTGAGCGGTGTAATAAGGATTCTGTCAGTATGAAATCTATCCGACCGAATCTGACACGTGTGACACGTTTTACAATGCTCGGCCACGTCTGCTTCTAGTCCAGGCCAGAAGAAGCTGTATTTTATTCTGGGTTTGTTTGGTCTTCTTCGGGCCCAAGTGGCGTCCCCACAGTGAGTCGCGTGCCAGCGTCAGGACATCCTTCGGCCTTTCAGCTGGCGAAACAAGCTGCTTCACCTTTGTGCCTATGATTGTGTCCTGATGGAAGAGTAGCCCGTCAGACACAAACATTCCCCCTTCCCTTCTTTGGCATCGGTCCACGCTTTTGTCAAGCTGTCGTCGCCAATTTGAGCCTCGCATAATTTTACACGTTGACTCGCCGCGTCGCGTGCATCGGCGTCTTGTTCGATCACCGTATCGGGGGTCATATCGGGGCTTTCTTCACATGCTGTCTCCTCAGAGTGCTCACGGCACGTAGTCTCCCGAATATTGTTTGTGGGCCCAGTCGCAGTGAGCTGGTTTACGGCCCGTGTCTCACTGCCGTGGTCCAGTTGCTGTATTAGCTCCCAGTCCTCTCGCGTGATCCAGCAATTCAGGTCTTTCGAGAGCTCGTTGGTAAGGGCGCACACAACGTGTGCTCTCTGGGGGGTCTCCACAGTTAGTCTCTGACGTCTCAAGTTCATAGGTATAGTGACTAGCGCTGCATCAACCTTCTTTTCAAAGGCGCAGACCAGTTTGATCCTGCTTGCAGGCTTGTGATATTCACTCTGCACAATGTCTTCCCTAACCACAGTAATCTCCGCGCCCGTGTCGACGACGGCGTTGGTGGGCACACCGGCGCATTCTGTCTCGACTTCTTGTAACTTAGAGGTCCGCACGCAGTCATTCTCTGCTCGTGTTTTTATCTCGGCGACCAACGCGTCGTCACCTTGAACAATCTCACAAGCCCCTCTGCTTTCCTCGGTTGCTACTGCCACCCTGTTGGTTCGCGCCCCCTTTGCGGTGACGTTGTCCTTCTTGCGATTGGCGATCTGCCCAGAGGCCAGAAAATTTCTAGCGATATGCCCCTCTTTGTGACATGCGAAGCAGCCCGTCCGCTTTCTGGTGCTTACTTCGCTCTCCTTGGGACTCTCAGGCACTGCCGACATTGGCCGCACTGCCCTTCCTTTCCCTTAGCATCCTCGAAAGTGTCGAGCTCGTGCGCCAGCTCCTTAGGTGTAAGCCACTTTTCGCCCTCGCGCAGACGGATATACTCCAATCCTTCAGTGTTAAGGACGCATTTTATGCGGTCCGCTATCATTATGAAACTATTTCTTTTTTTGTTTACGCCTTTCTGGCTCGGAGGTAATAATCAAAGTAGGTACGCGTACAGAAGGCAAACTGCATCCAAGTCTCGGCCTTCCCCTTACATGCCTTCTCGAACACTTGAAGTATTGTGACGGGGTTAGCTTTAGCTCGCTGAGCACTGCGGCCTCGAGTTCGTACTCGAGCTGCGACTGGTTCATTGTGAATGTGGCGTCTTTCTTTCGCGCCTGTCCCTGGAGCGTCAATCTGACTAGCGCCTGTCCCTGGAGTATCAATCTGAGTAGTGTCTGTCCCTGGAATGTCAATCTGACTACTTCCCCCTGCTTTGTTCTTACCCACTCTTCGCCAGCCAACACTACGCACCTCCCAGCTCTAATGCCTGAGCTACGCACGCCAACGGACGAAAGAAATCCCGCTCACCTAAGCAACCGTAGCTCCTCCCCGCCGCGTCGCTCCTCTCTGTAGGGGCCACTACTTGACATCGGTGCCTCGGACCGCCGCCGGTTGTGGTCCCTAGGTCCCCTGCACACGTCCAAGACTCCTCTCCCTCGTTGAATGACCGGTGGTCTAGATGAGCGCAGGAAGACGTTGCGCCTGGCTCACGATACGGGCTGGCTCTTGCGGAGTGCCGGTGGTTGCCGAATCCTTGTCGACTGCGCCAGTAAGGTTTTCAAAGGTTCTTATCCTACACCTCTCTTCCCCGAGATGCAGGTGATTTGGCGGGTGACGTGTAGCACGAAGTGCAGACTATGGGCACACAGAAGACGAGGCAGGTACAGGGAAGTTCATCTTTATCAAACGTTTAAACACAGGACAGGCACACACACAGGGAATAAAACTGAAGCAGCATGCTTGACACTACAAACACATGAGCCCTGAGCTCTCTTCTCACGGCTTATCGAAGCCGGAGCTTGCCACTTCACTCGTTCGAAGCCCAACACAAAAACCGAGTGAAAACATGCAGCGCGCACTCTCATAGCGTCGTCCGAATGTTCAAGAGATTAGCGAGGGCACTGGGAGAGGAAGTAGGCGCCGCAGCCCTGACACTGTTGCTCCCCTCTCCGCCCACCTTCGGGACGCTGTCGCGGCTTCTAGAATCGCCCAGCCGCGCGCCGCTAGGTCAAGGTCACGAGAGAGGAGGACCTGGGCCGCACGCTAGAATGCAATCAGGAGCACGCGTGCACACGAGAGCCTTCCAAGGAGTTCCACACTTTCTCTTTCGGTGCCAGGCGCGCCGAAAGCGCCCGGCGCTAGCCACAGCGGCCTTACAGCCGATATATGTTTTGTAGCCCATGATGTGAATAAAAAGGGAAGTGTAGGTGATTAGCTAAGTGTCAGTGATATTGCCAGCTGTAATTATCAGTATGTTCTGCTTTCCCTGCATACATTACCTGTGAATTCAATTCCTATTAGTAAACAACAGGAGGCTTGTGCCTGCCATGGCTTTTCTGGGTGCATCCCATTGTCGCTGCCTTTTGAAACAGTTTAAATTCCTGGAAAAAGGCTTGGACATGACAAAAGGCCATGCACTATAAATTATAATAAGGAAGAGGACGCACTCCTTTGTCAAGCCAATCTAATACCCCTTTCAAACGGCATTCCTCAAAGGAGCAAAAGCTTAAAAGAGCAGCGACGCAGCTACACGGTGCAGCCCAAAGGTGTAACTGTCGTTCAGGCTTAGCACCCGCTGCTGTGCTTGAGCCGGCTGAAGTGAGTGTTTTAAAATTAAAGTGTATTCTGTTCATTCGTTGAGCTCGGACAATTTTTTTTCATTCTAACTGCTTCCTTAAAAGAACTGCAGCAGCTACTCTCATCAGCAGCAGCAGGTTTTGTGTATTGCCTTGGCCACCAGGGGTACTCGGTGTTGCTGCAACACTTTCACTGCCTTAAAATCTGGGCATAAAATATAAACACCCGTAGTAAAAGCAATGCCAGATACACCTTTCGTATTTAAAAAAAACATGTTTTCAAACATTGTTGGCTGTATCTATTTTTTTATTGCTTTTACTTTTTGACAATTTGTTGCACTGTGATCACAGGTTCCCGAAGGCCGCGCCTTTGGGCTCCAAAGGTCTCTGACGGGCGCCTGAGCCTCCAAGGCCCTTAGCGGCAAAGGCGCAACATTTGTGCCGTGCAGCTGCACTCCTTACGCCTTTGGATATAAGGACCTGAATCTCAAAGGCCTTTGCGGTGCCCGTGTGACAGGGATATAACAGGGGTATATAAGGGGTATGTGACAGGGGTGACAGGGGCTTACCAACTCGCCCAAATTTAAGCTTTACTCAGGGGTAAAAGGCTTTTTGGGTGCACCTCCTAACATCACCTAATGTTGAAATAAAGGCATTTGTATCTGTTTGTATTTTAGGGTACCACTCCTGGTAAACAAGGAAATGTTTCTGGCTAAAACTGAAGTAATTGCCAGGCCAGCTTACACAGCTAAAGAGTCGTCTCCACTCATGTGGTAATCAGATGACGTCGTACACACAAAATTATAGGGATTATTATAATAAATGTAGCTTTAGTTCAGGTTCATAGCTGCATGGTTTTACACTACGTTTCTCTACATTATGCCTGTGCAAAAAGCTTTGCTTACTCAACCAGCTTTTACTGAAACACTACATTAATTACAGAGGCAGCATAAAATAATCTCCTTCTAAAGCACTATTTTTGCTCGAACAAATTCTACACCTCGACTTTTTATATACATAGTGCTGCTTTATCCAATGCTTGCAGAATATGCAGCAGCAGTAATTCTCATGAATTACATTTTGCCGGAACAGTAGAATGCAACCTCATATTATGTAACATTTTTTCAGATGCTTAGCATGATTAAACTGTAAATATTGACAGACAGCATGAGAGAATGGCTATTAGAACAGTTACCTTCCATATCTGCTGTCACATGCAGGCCACCTGAGCTTAATTAATTTTTAAGTTCACTCCATTGTGAAAATGCAAAAATAATATGGGTTCACATCAGCTATGGAAATTATTCACATCAGTGAACATCACCTTCCTGCTGAAGAAGGAAGTGTTCACAGTGCAAAGGAGACAAACAGTCTCGCATAGCTGCACATCAAATTTAGCTTTACATGCAAAAACAGTGCTAGTCATATCTGTTTGGTAGCATGCCAGCCTGCCAAGGATTCTGTGCATCATTTTTTTCTGACTTTTCCTGCACATGAATTGCAGGCAGCGCCCCTCAACTAATTCAATATGGAACCTTTGCTGAAGTCCAGCCTACTTTTTCAAAAAAAAAAAAAAACTGCATTGATACTTCACACAACAAAAAAGATCACAATTATTCAATCCAATATTCAAAAATTCCTTCACTACTAAATCCTCCAAAACAGCCAATGGTTCCAAAATCTGTCTAATAGAATGGCTGTAGCTGCACAAAATAGTATACTATGTTCACTGATGGACATCAAGCAATGATGAGCTTGCTGCAATGTCATAATTACATAATAAAATACATACCACACAAATCTAGTCTTGACTACTTGTGCGGTTTTGAAGAAGCCAGGCTGAACTTCAGTGCCAGGAGCAACAGTGCTTGTGTGCCTTTGCATCCCTCCTGCTGCCAGGAGCACTGCAAGAGAAACACCATTGATGGCATTAGTCTAACGGTTGGTCATAACTTGTATAATAATTAAACCACATAATGGCAGCGCACATGCTCAAGAAACAGCAGGAATATTTTTACAGTGAGAAACCACAACATTTCAATCAAAATTTTATCCAGAACAGCACTTGTCACGTATTTGTAAGAGACGTAACTGACGCAGTGCACTAGTTTATACTGGACAGCTGCTCGCACAGTAAGCATAGACAAACTTCTTACACTACAATCGCTGCGTACCAGTGAATTGTCACTAAGTGCCTGACATAATTAACTTATTGTCTAACAACAGCAAGTGTAGAAGAAAGAAAGAACTATATTGTTACTGCGTACGAGGTTCAAAATATTCATAACAGAAAAAGCTTAGAAACTACACTACAAAGTCTACAATCTCACACAAGGATTGCGTGCTGAACTGAACTTAAGAGAACACAAGAGCACAAAAAGAGGTGACAGACTGTATGCTTTTGTGGTCAAATGTTTGGTCACCAACTAGCCCAGACCTTTTCACTTGCAAAAAGAACTAAAAAAGACCACTTTTCACCATTAGTCCTCAGCCTGACTGAAGGATAAGTTACTAGCACCATTCGCACACGCACCTTCCATTCGAATACAGTAAAACTGCTGGCATGATAAGTCACCCTCTGGGTTAGCAAAGAATATTGCAAGGTGTGTGCGAAAAAGGCCGCACGCCAGGAAATGCACAACACAAATGAGCTGCGAATTTCTTGAGTATCAACGTTCCACGTTTACTGTTTTATCGTTTGCTTTCTGCTCAACAGTAAAAAAAAAAAAAAAGTACGCCGTCCATCGTCCATCCACACACGAGAGAAAAAAAAGCGACCTGGCAGGTGGAGTCTTCTTGTAGCGCTAAAATTATAACAGGTTTACTGTCCAATGAGAATCAGATACAGTGCTGCGGTAGATATGAGCACTTCGCGCAGTACGTCGTGCCACAGAAGCGTGCACACTAATTTACTCGCCCTTTTATGAACGGAGACTGCTTTAGACATACCTCATCCTGAATGGTCGTCAGGAGGGGCAAACACGTTGCGTTGAAGAGACGACAGGCAATATTCTTGCGCGGAGGATCCGAAGGGTCAGAGCCTGCAGCGAAAGAAAGCATTGAGAATGATCGTGCGTTGTACACGAATCGGCTCCCTCCGGCCCCTACGGAGTCAGCTCAAAAAAAAAAAAAAACAGCAACAAGTACCGGCTCGCGCACACAATCAATGATAAAACATCGTTATTCAATACACCATAATTTGATGGTAGGTGAAAACCATGTAAGACCAAACGAAAAGGTCACTTACATGTACGGTTGAAATTTGGCGCAAAGAATTCGTACGATGAGCTCGCCGCGAAGATCTGGCGTGCGGTGTTTCTTTCAGACGTTGACCCTTTCGCGAAGGTGTCGCTCACTGCAGCGGCACGCAGCCATGAAGCGTGCACGACGAAGTAATCGCACAACCGAATTCAAAAAGCGTTGTAAACAGCTAGACAGCTACGGTGGCTACGGCTAGAGTCAGCGGCAACAGCGGCTTCTTCTTCGACTTTAAGAGTGCAAATAGCCAATCCAAATAGATATGCACGTGACCTGAACAGCGAAGGGAAAAGTATAAAATGTAAAAAAAGAAACAGTGCTTCGCGTCTTCTGTTCGGCAGGGAGCCGCGCTTGCCCTCTTTTCCTTTTCTCCTCTGACTGAGGGAAGGTCACCCAACATGTTTCCCAGCAGTGCTCCACGGTAACGCTGCCCGCATGCGGGGCGACAGGCTTCGGCGTTTTCAATGTTCGGGTTGCTTGCATTCTTCTTACATACGCCCCCCTTTGCCCATGTTACCCTACCCATGCGGCATACATTTTTCCGCGATCTCGGGGCGCCCACAGCTCTTCCGCTCTCAGGAACAAGGAGCGCGGCGAGACTTTTCTTTACTCGACTGTTACTCATCTTCCTTGCAGTATGCGTTTGAAGGTTTTCTAATAGTAGTAGTGGTTTATTTTTTAAAAAGAGAAAAAAAAGGGAAGGAAAAGAATGTTGCCGGGACACATGGAGAGAGTAGCGAGGAGAAATATATAGCCAGCTATTACGCAGTATAGGTAAATACGCAGATGCTACCGTAAATGTGGTCTCATTTATGTCGCATACGGGAGGCACTGCGAAATGACTATCAAAAATTTCCCTTCCTGTGTGCTGAAGTTATTCATAGAACTGGCGAAAAAAGCGATGTAAATGCTATAGCATTACTGATTGCACGTCAGATACAGTAACAGTTTGTAATATTGATATGAAATTTAAACTTTCTTTGTTGGTTATGGGCCGCACGCTTCCGGATATTCCGAATAAGAAAAAAACAGCTTTGTTTCGAAGTAGTCTAGTAAACCCGTACCGAGTGTACAGAAGTTTCAGGTAAACGAAGGGAATTTGATACATTTGAACTTTTGGGGAAGATGGCGCAGAGGAGGGTTTCAAACGACAGTCGACCACTGCTTATGCAGCAGTTCTCACCTCTCATCGCTCGAGTGTACGCGGAGTTCTCGAAAAATTTTCAAGGATGGGTCTACTGAGCAGAAATTGAGCACAGGCAGCCCAAGCACGTGTTAAGACACTTCGAGCTACAGGCAGTGAGGGCGATTCCGTCTATTATACGTGCTTTCATTTTATTGAAGCTAGGTAACAACCACCACTGAATTTAGGTTGTTGTTAAAGATGGGTTCATCAGTGCGATACAATGCGTCGTTTATTTCAGTTTTATTTGTGCGTACGACATATAGTCTCAATCATCCGAAGCAACTTACGATGATGAAGGAAAGCCTGTCTGTTTATGCGCCAAAGCTTCATTTATTTTCGAGCTTGGGTCTTCGGGTTGCGCCTATCCAGTGCAATGTAGTGTTTAGTGCTCATCATTACCCTTTAAAAGAAAAAAGTTATTTCCTGATCTATGAGCCATTCCATCAGAATTCACAATGCACTGCCGTAATAGTAGCGCCTTGGTTACTGTTTTTTGTGGCACCCAGTTTGTTGCTGAATTTAATGCTTTCATTGCACTACTATGAAAAAAAAAAATGGAGACGGCTACATTTCTGCCCATCTCCACTGCTTGAGTGCATTAAAGCTGCGCGAAACAACTTAGAAGCTAAAAATGACGTACGCGTACACTGAGTTTAAGTCAATTTCTACTCTTGTAAGCATGCAGCACAATTTCAGCAAGAAACCCGAAGCAGCCAGGTTCGTAATAGACTTAAATTGCGTTGGTCGCCTCGCTTTCTGTTTATCAATTTAAAATAAGCTGAAATCGAACTGATTCTGTGTGAAACATTTGTAGATGTCAAAACATGACCAGGAAATGCAGCAGTCTTGAAAACTGATTACTGTGGGCTTCGCTATGTACTGTAGAGAGAAAGGATCCGTAAACTTGTATGAAACGAAATGTCTTTTACGCTCCGTTGAGGAGTTTCAGAGAGATCAGCAAAGCTGCAATGTTCAGTCCATATTCACAATGCACTTGAGCTGCCGAATTATTCTTTCCCTAGTTCTTGTCTTTCAGCCTTCTTAGTATTAGTGGTGAAGATGATGCATTTATCAGCGAGTACGGCTCGTTTTTTGTCGAAATGAGGCAGAAATATGAGAGTGCAATTTATTTGGGATCTGGAGTTACATTACAATACATTGTCAGTTAACATAAAATTACTGCATCAACAATATCGCTCGTTCGTGAGCTTTTGATTTAATAACTTCTATGCATGTTAACCTGAATCCTTTTTTAATAGTTTGGCATTGGTGATAGTCCAGTTAAGACTCGAGCGTCTGTAACGAGCAACGCACTATGGAGGACATTATCGAGGCGTTAAAATGATGATTTCGTTCAGAGCTGCAATTGGTCAACGAAGTGACACAGAACCCATCATGCCGTCGGTCTTTGCCAACTTACTGCTCTTTTTTTTAAACGATACCCAATCATAAGTACGAAAGCACATGCGCCGAATATTAGTTATTATTTTGATCGTTAGCAGCCAAGAGCATGATTGCATGCGTGATGGTTGTCGTGGCTGATCGCAGCATATGCACCTTTTTCCAGTAACGTTCTGCGCATGCGCCAAGTCTCCTCGTCCGCCATTTTTGCCGACCATGTTAGGCGAAAATGGGGAGGAGGTCGCTGCACGTGTTCTTCCACGAAACACGCTTCCGGGCTTCAGTGCTAGCACCTTCTGGGCCCTTGCAGAAGCGGGGAGGCGCGGTCACTTTCGCCAGCGTCCCTTAAGTCACTGATCAAAAGGATCAATGCAGGGGGGAGCGTGTGTCCACAGATGACTCACGCCTACCTGCTCTGGCTAGGCGAAGCCAGCATAGTTCTTAACTATTGTCCACAAAATAACCCAGCCACCCTGCTTTCGGGAGAGGGCCATCTTCGAGAGGGGAGGGGGTGAGGGATGCATACTTTGTTTCAGTGCACGTTAAGGAACCCCAGGTGGTCGAAATTCCTGGAGCCGTTCACTACGGCGTCTCTCGTAGCCTGAGTCGCTTTGGGACGTTAAACCCGCATAAACCAAACCAAACCAAACCATACTTTGCTGTACAGCGTCTTCGCGCGGGGGAACAGAGCTGGTTTTAAGAGAGTAAAAAAAAAGGTGTAATTTTTCCGAAACAGCTGACTAACGACGTCCAATTGGGTGTTATGAGAAAGCATCTTCAGTCCATGCGTCTTCAGATAGCATAAATCATGACGATGCACCATTTTTACACCTTTTTTTCTTAGAGGGCGCCGTACTAGTGCGTCCAGATCGCTAAATTGCCTTTAAAGGATGTGTATATTTCACTGGAAGCTTTTTTTTTCTGAAAGTAGCACAAACTAAACAAGCATAGCCTGCCTTTATGACGAAGTACTCACACTAGAGGACAAACCTTTCGGTCCTAATTGCGATGGCTCCTGATGACGAATAGCAGTGACGTAAGGCACACTGAAATAAAAAAAAATCTAGCTATCCGGTTCCCAACAGCGAACGACCGAAGAAACCTTCACGGCCTGTCTCGGCGCTGTCGACGTCAAGGGCAAGGAGAAACGCCAAATTTTCGAGTGGTAGATGTTCTTTACGCAGAGGCCACTAATTAACGATGAAACAGTACTATAAATATTGGAATACTTTATCAAAGGTGCGTGTAGACGTTTCTCGTGTTCGCTCACTGGCGACGTGTGTAACTGTCATCAGTGTCCCCGTCGTCGTCACGGCCACTAAATTGCTATAAATTAATCGTCTCTATCACTCTCCGATTAAACACCCTCCCCTTCGCGTTGCTTTCTTAAAACTGGTCTGCTTCACTGCCTTACATGCTAGGAATGTCGGCACTGCACATGTGGCTCTTTGGCAGCGCCTTCGTCTTTTCAACGTGCAGCAGATCCACAACTTCTTCCTGTATGGCTCATATATCTGCATCTGCGGTGAGGTGACTACGACTCATAGTCTTGTTGCCCAGTTGCAAGGTTTTTAAGTTGACGCTGAAGCCGTCTTCGATGTCTGATGTATGCGCGGGGCATCGCTAGGTCCTCTAAAACTGCGAACGTCATAAAATGTGCTGTTAAGCACCTCTCTTCCAGACGAGCCTGAGCAGGCTTGCATGCTCAGCGGCGCAAATTCTTTTTTTCTTCAATATCACTCAATATCGCTAACGTCGAGCACCGGCAAGTTGATAGAAAAATTTATATATAAAAGAATTTACAGACGTTTAGCACTGAGCGCGCCTTGCGCTTTCTGTTAGCTCGTAAGCAGTGGATGGATGACATGTAGTGGATGTAAGGCCGCTGTGATGCAATATATTCATCCGATTCTTACCATCCGCCTGTGCGACTGAGTGCACGTTTGCACTCACAGCAAAGGTGTGTGGGGCGCAGCAAGGAAGTTCAAAATGAACTAAACGAAAAGAACTTCGAATAAATCAGTGTTCTACCTACCGTAGCCCACTTATTGGATAACGGATCACCATACAGGCAAGCCGTTACAAAGGCATTCAAGAACAGAACTTCTCGTGCCCTGAATGCGTTGGTCAGTCGTGTGTGCTCAGCTGAGATGGTTGTTAACAAATATAGCATCTTATTTACCCAAGTCTACGCACATCATCTGTTTAGAAATAGGGGCTTGGTATCTGATAAGAAATGGAACGGAGCAGCGCAAAAACATGCAATCACACAAGAAGGACAAGACACGACACGAGCGCTGACTGACAACTGAATTTTATTGAGCGGAGGCACGCCTTAAAAAATGCGAGCAACAGTGGTGAAAAAGGAGGAGAGCGGACAATCAATAAGGATACCAGCAAGCACTCAAACGTTAGCTGCTTCCAAAAAGTCTATTTCAGCTACAAAAAGCGATAACGAGGGAGTGCTGATGCAAGTGTCTGCATATTTCTTGATATAGTAGGCTTCCAGGCTAACACGCGCAGTCTTGTCGGCACTCTTTCCTAGAATCCTAGTCTCAGCCAAACGAGCCACGCATCCTCTGCACTTAATTACGTGCGCAACCAAATCTGCGTACTTGTCTTTTAATTGACTTAAATTTCGGGCATGTTCCCCCAATCGTTCATTGATGCCACGGCCAGTTTCGCCTGCATAAATCTTTCCACACGTCATGGGAATGGCATAGATCACGCCTGTTGAGCACTTGACAAACGGTGTGTCATGTCGTATCTGGCATCCTCTTTTCTTGGAGCCACAAATGCGAAGGCACAACTTTCCCAGCTTGTTGGGTGCCGAAAATACAACGGACACCCCATGCCTGTTGGCCATTTTCTTGATATTGTGCGAAGTCTTGTGCAGGTATGGCAAAACCACAGGCTTATCAGCCTTCCGACGGTCATCATTCAGTCTTCTTGTACCAGTCTTCAATTTCTGAAGCAGGGTTTCAGCAACAGCAATGAAGACCGAAGGGGGGAAACCCGCTGACAAAAGTCGGCTAATCTGATTCTGAAAACTTGATTGCATCTGATGCGGGCACGATTTTTTTGAGACAGGATTCTAAACAGTGCGAAGCAATGGCTCTTTTAACAGTCTTCGAGTGTGCCGAATCATAAGGCAGGAAATCCTTTTTCGCACGAGGGTAATAGGCCCAGCAGACGTGTCTTTCAGAGAACGTTAGTTTCAGATCTAAAAACTGTAAAACAGCTGCGTAAGGTATAGTTCATGGGTGAATTTTAGCCCGGGTCCATGTTTGTTAAAAGCGTCTATAACTTCGCCAACTGTAGATGGGTAGGCGTAGGCCGTCTGCCTTTTTAAAAGCACTAAAAAATCTTCAGCATATCTAAATACCTTTAAACCCCCCCCCCCTTCTCCCTTTAAGATACCTATCTAACTGCTGATCTACTTTTGCTAAAAATATATCGCACAAAATTGGAGCCACGCATGACCGAATACAAATTCCATTGCGCTGCAAAAAAGGCAGGTTGTCAAAGGCGATAAAAGTAGATCTCAAGTAAAACTGCAATAAAGAGACGAAATTCTCTACAGATACGCCTGATGAGTTGTTGTTGTTGTTTGCCTATCAAAAGATGGCACATACCCACACTGGGGGATCGGCCAAGAATCGGGTGGCTATTCAGCTGAACGCAGTTAATAAAAAGGAAAAGCACGTGGGAGCGCAACACAGGTGAATTCTTCGTCATGAACAGAAAAGGGATGAGAGTTTTGATTTCAAAATTATAAGAGAAATAATAAAGAGAGGGATTATTAATAATCATTTAGTCACACTGTAGTAATTGATAAAAAATTAAAGTTTGGAACACTTAGCAAGGCCGTCGGTGAGATTCTATCAGGAAATATAGAACAGCGGTACAAACAGATCTGTGGCTGAACCCAAATGTGGTGGCGCAAATGATAGCAAGAGCGGGCTGCTCAAACTAAGGCCAAGATGCTGCAAGGGCTCCTCCAGCAACCTTTTTCTCAGAGAGTTGAATCAGCGACAATACAGCCAAAAATGTTATATAGATTCAGGCTCACGGAAAAATGCACAAAGGGGAGAGAGCGCAAAACCCGACTTGTGTAAATAGAAATTTAAAGGGGGGATGCGGCAGCGCAGCCTCGTCAGTCATACTTCAAGCTGCCGAGAGCAACAAATTTTCCTGTTCCAATAATATTTAAGGTGCTCATAATCCGCCGATGTTAAAAGAGTTGTGTCTTGCGTTCTTAAAAATGCACGTCGTCGAAATCTAGATGCTGTAATATAGGCTGTAGCCGGGATGATTGGCAACACGGGGCCACTGAGGGAAGCCTTTGCGAGATTGTCAGCAATCTCATTTACTGTCACACTGCAGTGACCGGGAACCCATACTAAATGAACAAGGCTCAAATGCGGAGGAAGTAGGGATAAGAAAGTTGTTAAAATGGGACCGTCAACATGTGCAGCGAGGGACGAACACAAAGATAAAGAATCAGTAATTACTGCAACTGCTGTAACAGAGGGGTCTAGCTTGAGTAGAGCAAGTACAACTGCTAGAAACTCTGCTTGAAAAATAGGGGTGAAATCTGGAAGGCGCAATGAAAAGGACCAGTCTAAATGGGAGCAAAATATTCCCACACCTGCTTTTTCATTGCACTGCGATGCGTCAGTGGCTATTGCTATATCTGTAGGTAGGGTCCTCGGATGATCTTCTAGTAGACCATTTAGAATACTTGGTGGCAAAAGTTTTTGCATTTTTTGGGAATATGTCGTCGAAAACAATGTGGATAGCGGGCCCATTGCGAAGCGCAGGAAGGATATAAATGTTTACATCTACAGGCTTCCCTTCCAGTTATTTTTTTTACTTTGAATCCTATTCTTCCCCCCCCCCCCCCCAAGACACACACTTTTAATTCAAGGCCATTCTAAGCAATATTTGAGAATAGCGACGTTTAGTGCAATTTCTCCATTTTGCTTTTAGTCCATCAAAACTCGTCTTTTCTTGGTCGTCTCTACTGCTAATGGATTAATTTTACTTTCACTAATCCTATCCTTAAAACCAAAAGCTACTAGAAGGATCATAGTCTCCTTTTTGATGCCTGGTTGTATAGAATTACGTTATACCAAAACAAGTTTGATATTTCCTAGATTACGCCCGCATGTGCCACGAATATCTCCGATGGATATGGATGGTCAGGCAGAACCCTTTAAATCGTGCGGCGGCTGACGCCACCTAGCCGTGACTCCTATTATATTTTGTGCTTAAACACATCCAAACTTCAGACCGGCGGGCGCGCGCGCGCGCCCGCACCACATTCTATTTTATTAGCTTTTACCAAAGCGGTCTGCCAGTGCGCTTCGCCATAAAGCTCTGGGCGGTGAAAGTCAACCCCAGTTCGAAGCGCTCGCTGAACAACACAAGGCACACATGCACGGTCTTCGCGGTCCTCAGTGGGAGAAGTGCATTAACACTGCTGACAGCGAAGGGCGTGCTCCTGAGGAGAGTGGGCCAGCACAGGCGCTCAGAGGTTTCGTCACTGGGCTTGGCGAGGTGGTCACAATCAGCGCACATCAGTCGACTGACCGCTGCTTGGAGGTAAAAAACGCAGTTTCACTAAATAAGAGAGAGAGAAATGACGGTGGAGCACTAACCAAACTGAGCCTTCGTCATTCTCCTCGACGGCGCCGACGAATGGCCGGTTTCCTGCCGATTCTGCACCGGTACTCCATTGCGGGAAGGGGGGATCGGAGTATTCCCCGCAGGAGCAGTCCAGCCGTCGGCGCAGACAATGGCATCACGGATGGCTGCGGCCATCTCGTTCAAATCAGTCTATAACATGCGACCACTCCACATGTTCATTGTGTCGTGGGTGGTGGTCGCCTTGCACACACAACGAAGATGAGGCAAGCGCTCGCCGTGGCACGGACGAGTGCTTGCCCTTTAATGCAGGGGAGCATCCAGGTGCTGCCCATGAACACCCGGCCCCCTGGCCTGCTACGTCCACTACGGTGACCCCAGCGCGCTCACAGTGCGGGACATGGCGCACGGGCGCCCCCTGCGCACCTTTAGCAGCACCCACGCCAGACGGTCGAAAGGCAGCAGGTGCACCGGGCCATCCGCAGCGGGGTCAGCGGCCAGAATGGGGAGTCGAGAAGCAGCGCGGTCCATATCCGGCAGCGTGAGGTGGTCATCTCCACGATGGGGACGCTGCGGGCCGCGCAGAACGAGAACCGCCACGCGCAGGGAGCGGACGCCGAAGATGTTGCGCCCGGCGTCGACTCCAACCCGGACCAGCTGCTCATGCTTACCAGTTGACCTGAGACCAGGTGGCGAAACTGCCTCAGGTGCACCGGGGTGTTAACCGCAGCGGCCGGACGGGCGAGTCGACCAGCAGTACGCTCCAGATCCAGTAGCGCGAGGTGGCCGTCTTCACGATGGTAACGATGCGGCCCGCGTACGAAGAGAGCCTCAACACGCTGGGTGAGGACGACAGCGGTCTTGTGGCTGGTGTCGGCTCCAGTGCAGACTAACCGTTCATGTCGACCAGCTGACGCCAAGACCACGTTGCACAAGTACCGCAGCTGCTCCTCCGGGGTGGTAATCCCAGGATCCGTCGCCGGACGAGGGCGTCGGGCAGCAGCGTGGTCCTGCAACATAAGGTGGCCACCTTCCCCACGATGACTGTGCGGGCTGTATGCAGTGGGAGAGACCATGCGCTGGGTACGGATTACGATGACGTTGTGCCCGGCATCGACTCCAATCCCGACCAGGTGTTCAAGGTGACCAGCATACTCATCTTCGTCATCTTCACTTTGATGGCGACTGGACAACAAGCGGCGCCTTGGCGTCGGATCGCAGCGGTGTTGCAGAATATGGACAAACTGCACAACGTACTGCGGTGCTCCGTCGAAGGGAGTACCTGGTGCCGGTCTTTTGTGAGTCCGCGTTTCGGCCAGGGGGCCCAGGTTCTCGCCTTCAAGCAACTGCGCAGATAGGGCAGCGGAGAGACTGCAGGGCGACCAAGGCTGCCGCTGTTCGAGCTTGCGGGAGCGGCGGTTCTCCATAGGAGCAGGCGGCCCACCAGCAGCTTCCAGTAGGCCAGAGACTGAGGCTGCAACCTTCGGCTCGTGCGTCGCGCCAAGCTCCAACCGCAAGGACTCCAAGCCTGGGTCAAACGTCGGTGCTACTCTCCCCGAGGACATCCGGGGCCATCGGCGTCGTTGTAACAGCGAGGACAGACTTGGGGCCCCCACGTCGAGCAGCCGGAGAAGCAGCAAGGAGGCAGTTGAGGCCTAGCGGAGACGTATTTTCGCTGGACCACTCGAGCCGAACGCGATTCGAGAATGCGCGAGCGGTGGTGCGCCGCGCGAGAGGAGCGAGCCTCTTTCATTCTTTTCTTCGTCGCACCCTCAGTGCTGCTCTGCGCCTTCTTTATCAGTAAGACTTTATTAATCATGCACTAATATTTTTTCGAATGTGGCGTTTACTACTAAAAAGAATGTTTTCACCGACAAATCCTAATTTTTTCAGTTTCCGAGTTTCCTGAGCAAGTCTTTTTTTTTCTCCGAGTTCCCCTCCATTGGTGCTCTTCAACGTAAACTACAGTTTTTGAACCACATCCATGTAAAACTCAGTGTAGCTATCATGGAACTGTGGAAGAGTGAGGTCACGCACTGTGGGAAAACTGATGGGAGCAGAAAGTCATGGCTTCCTGATCCAGACGAGACCCAGCCCGCACTCTGACGCACACAGGCTTTATAGACACGCGCGCACACGCACGGAAGCTGTAAAAGCAAAAGGTATAAAAGGTACACAAGAAGTTCCGTTAAAACAAAAAAAAAAGGTAAGGGGCAGAGGGAGGGGGCATATGACTGAGTCTTCCAGTGCGGAGGGCAAAAGAAAAGGATGGGTAGCGTATATTTGGAGAATATTTTGACGGCTCTATGCGACTTGACGTTGATTATAAAGCCACAAGCTACTCGGATACGAAGCAAGCCGTTGCTGTGAACGTTTCGGACAACACGCCGTTTTAATTTGTTGCAGAGCAGCGCATCTACTCTCTTTTCAACTGTGGGTGTGTTTGTTTCCTTAGTTATATTACAGCGACAGCAGTACGAGGGATTTTTTTTTTCGGCGCTTTCGTGGTCGCGGTGTAACAAAGGTCAATGTATGGTGAAGTGAAAAAGTCCAGAGAAACGCACGAGATACGAACTTGCGACTCGTGCGCGAAATTATTTGTGCACTGTGTAGCATCATTTCATTTTCCGTTTGAATCGGGGCAGTGACAAGTGCAATCTTTCCAAGTAGTTGTTGTTGTTTGCCTATCAAAAGATGGCACATACCCACACTGGGGGATCGGCCAAGAATCGGGTGGCTATTCAGCTGAACGCAGTTAATAAAAAGGAAAAGCACGTGGGAGCGCAACACAGGTGAATTCTTCGTCATGAACAGCCAAGATTTAAATCCTCACAGAAGTTAACGAACTTTGTCTTCACTCTAACGGCACTTTTGTTGACAGGAACAAAGTTCTTATTGATTGCCGACTGCGCTTTCTCATTATACATTCCCTTCGGCAGAACAACAAACCCCGTCTCTTTGTCTGCTTGAACAAGCATGAGGTTATTTTTCTTAAACAGGGAAACCACGTCATTAAGGTGTCTTTCGGTGTTCTGCACAAACGGTACCGCACGTAATTAAGTGCAGAGAATAAGTGGCTCGCTTGGCTGAGACTAGGATTCTAGGCAAGAGTGCCGACAAGACTGCGCGTGTTAGCCTGGAAGCCTACTGTATCAAAAAATATGCAGACACTTGCATCAGCACTCCCTCGTTATCGCTTTTTGTAGCTGAAATAGACTTTTTGGAAGCAGCTAACGTTTGAGTGCTTGCTGATATCCTTATTGATTGTCCGCTCTCCTTCTTTTTCACCACTGTTGCTCGCCTTATTTAAAGGGAAGCTGAAACGGTTTTCAAATCGCATTAAACGCTATGGTTGGGAAGAAAGCACCTTGAAAATCATGTGTAAATTTTTCCTGATTCTGCCCACAAACAGAGCTGCAATCGCTTCTTAAAAACCCTCCGCCGGCACGCCCTCGTCTCTTCCGGAAACGCCGGGTGGGGGACGGCAGAGAGGGAGAACTGGCGGAAGTGACGCCATTCACGGAGAGTCGGCCGGCCGTCTGGCTGCGCTTGCTTCGCTGCGGCCCGCGCTTTAGCGAACCGCAGATAAACGTAATCTTGTGCCAGTGCCGTTCACTTTCTCTCGTTCGGGCGTTCCGTGTAATGCTTGAAGCCTGTATATAAACCAGTTTTGGCATGGTACTTCTTTCGAACAGCGCTCAGCTTGGTAGAATCCGTCGGTTGTTCTCCCCCAGCCTCTTCCACATTCACCAGACAATCTGCTGCTACGCAGCATGCCGAAATTGCCTGCACAAAATATGTGCAGCAATATTTCTCTTTTCGTTATATTACTTTCTTGCCTGCCTGCTTTTTTTACCTGGTTCATATTCATGCTGAGCTAAGGTCACTTCCAGCACTGTCTTTAAGGCACACAGTCTTGCACTCTTTTGAGCTCGTTACGCACTGTCTGCCTTTGTGCTTTTTCCTGATTGGTTGCACCTCTTGGCAGCACAAGCAATTCTCTTAATCTTTTATCAGCGCGCAGCAAACGTAGCTGCACCTAAGTGAACACAAAAAGCGATTATATAAGCTATAGTTTACTTAAGCAAAGCAAACATATGCATTTATGAGCGCTTGGTCATGGCTAACGATCGGCAATGGCGCCAGAATTCATGCTAATTTGTCCTTGAGTCAGAACGGCAAAGTGTCGAGCCGCGGTACGCATACATGTATACCATCCACAAGTAATTCTGCTGGTTATCTCGATACGCAACAGCAGCAACTATATCTCGCAGCACACTAGTTTTGATGAGTATCACTGCGAGCTCCGAAACGCAGCCATTATTGTTCAAAAGAGTGTTCAGCATGCAAAAATCAACGCACGGGGTTAAGTGCAGAAGCTTCATGGTTAAACAGTAGCCCGAACATGCAACAGAAGGAAAGCGCACACGGGAGCTTTCACTCGGCCGCCTCGTCTCTTCGCGCTGCAGTACAGCAGTAAACCCACTCCAACTCATCCAGTTTGGCATTGTTTTGCAGTTCTAAAGGCCTTCGGGAGTAATTAGGCAAGCAACTATAAATAAATGAATAAACAAATGTTTTATTTCGCGCGACTCGTGTAAGCGCGCCGGTGATCTGATTTAGATCATGTTTACAGGCGTTACAAGAAGTTGATCAAGAGAAAAAAACAGCGAAAAAAAGACGCAGGACAAGGAGAAGACACACACACTGTCGCCGGAAAGAAGTTGGAGGCCAGGCTTTTATGCAGCAGCAGTACACAACGTTTCGGCTCAATTTCCTTTTTTCTTAACTGCCACTTGCACATGCACCTACACAAAAGATATGCACGCGCATTCACCTACGCAAAACATACATATCAGTCGAGGTTTGGTTTTCGTGTTACCCTAATAGGACGTGAAAGGCCCATACTGAGTTAACGAAATATCCGGCTTGCAGGCGCCGCTATGCATTCGCTTCTCTATTACTTAGCTTCTTATCAGGCGGTGGCACCAGTTTTCTGTTCTGTAGCCTGTAGTTCACAACGATTTCGGAATAGGTTTGCGCGCGCTCGTCCAGGTTCCGACAGTCCGGCGGTTCCAGGGTTACCCGTAAGCAAAGAATATCGGAATGCGCTGCGTACCCCGGAGTCGACGAAGACATTGACACCAGACAAAAATGGGAAGCCCTACTGCGCAGCGAAGAACCCGCTCGGCAGAAACAAGCCAATCCGCCTGGCGGCTGAGGCCAGATAAAATTTCTTTGTTAGCCTTTAGTCACGGAGGCTCTGGCCCCTGCCCTCATGGCCGCTTTCCGGGGCCGGTGAGTAGTAAGGTGTCTCCATTTCCGGTGGAAATAAAAGCTGCAATCCATCCATCCAGTCGAGATTTCCAACACGTGAAAATGTCGGGACTTGACTTTCGCTGCCGGCGCACTCCGCGGCGTCGTTGGTTCCGCCGTTTTCTGAAGCTGCTGATGGCTCGAACATGCATGGTGAAAGTCCAGACTGTTCAGGACTGCTTGAATTATCCATAATTTCCAAAACGTAGTCCTTAAAAGCCAGCCGAAGCAACGCGCTACGCAGCAACGCCGTCAGTGCTGGCCGGAGATGCCCGTGGATGACGTCACGACAGTCCCGGCCAATCGCGGGCGAGACCGGCGTTTGCTCGGCGCCTTGAGTCGATGGGGCGCGTTTTCGTCTAAAAAACAGCTTTTTGCTTTTATTTCCGGTCTTTTTGAATGAGATATTCTTTTTCAGCGGGCTAAACGCTATGAGATGACGTAGAGAACTCATTTTTTTCGAAAAGTGCTTCAGCTTCCCTTTAAGGCGTGCCTCCGCTCTATAAAGTTCAGTTGTCAGTAAGCGCTCGTGTCGTGTCTTGTCCTTCTTGTGTGATTGCATGTTTTTGCGCTGCTCCGTTCCCTTGGTTAAAAAATGCACCAACTAGCCCAAAACTAAGTTTTACTGAAGTATCTTTCTTGTTCAGTGGGCCCATCTTTTTGTGTTCGTCCCTCTTCAAGCATCATTGACCTTTTGCTCACCCACATAGTGGACTCTAGCTGCAGAGCAAGGCGCTACGGCTTCTGTATTCGCAAAGGCCTCGTCCCGCAAGAAGTAAGTGCTCTCTTCGGTCCAGTGAAACCGTCGTGGGGACATGTCAAAAGACTATGCAGATTAATGCGTTCTGAACTGTGGCGGCAAGTCCGCCTTTTTCAAGACGGGCTTCGTTTGCTACGCTGACCATCCCGTATGGCAGATCAGGATTTTGTTTACATACTGTAGTAGGTGTCCCTGTGAACATTTCGTAGTCACCTTCCTTGGCGATAAAAGCTGTAGTGGCCGAAAAGTTACAAGGAGGCAGGCTTTTAATTTGTGTTGCTTTACGCGAAAAAAATACGAAAAAACCCTATAACACCACTGCGCACTTGTGCAAACGTCCAGTGGTGGTGATACGTGCATGTTTCTGATTTTCCCCTTTCTTTACCGCTTTAAGTCTCCCTGTTTTCAATGAAAGCAGCCTATTGTAATGTGTAGGGTCTAAAGGGACACTGAGGCCAACTCTATCCAAATTTTTTTGTTGTTGCAAAAGTCAATATTGCGGCATTTGATGGTTGTCGCTTGTCGGGCGGCGAAAGATGCATTTTTAGCTAAGATATTTGGATTAGAAGTTGAGAAGAAAATTCTCCCATTGCTCTGATTCAAACTTGGGACTCTCAGATGACGAAATAGACGTGAAGTGACGTAAATGACTTAGACGCCAAACTCAGTGATTGCTGGCAGTGAGCGGTGCAGCGTAGCAGCCGTCGAAATAAAAACTACCGCCAGCCGGAAGTTGAAGGCCTCAATCAGCAGTGGCTATAGCGTCCCCAACGTCGCTTCGTTAACGTATGCACCAGCGTTAAGATGTATCCCGTTCCCAGTACCGACAGAAATGTACTAGCAAGAACTGCGGCTGCACTTCAGCGACCACAACCCCACAAAGCGTGCGATGCTTTTGAGTGCTAAGGCCGATCCACCGTCACGACTGATGAGTAGAGACTGGTACGTACACCGACATATTTAAATTCCGTAATAATAGTCCTCGTAGCGCCGGTTATGCGCCTTGGTACGAGCCGTGCGGTTCGTTCGCTAACGTAGAGGTGCGTGGAGCAATTATCTACAGACACAGGTGCTTTCGTCGTCGCAGTATAGCGTGCGGAGGCGCGAACTTCATGCGAAGACCCCTTAGGGGTCACATGGAGCTCCTCCGCTGTTCCGCACTCTTAAATCGAGGCGCTTCAAAAACGAAACCACGTGGGCACGCAAAGCTCATATCCGCGAAGCACTAAAACATACCGAAACTCAGCTGGCCGCCTGTTGCGCCGCCAAGTTTTTCTTCGATTTCCAAGGAGGAGGAAAAACATTTATTCAGAGCATAAAAACTGGGTGGGTTCAGTACGAGAACCCATTGGTCGCCATCATAATCCGGCTCCTCTCAACCAGCGATTTCTGGTCGAGGGGGCTGTGGCTATGAAGGGTTGCCTCCCAGCGCTCATAAATCGAATCGGGATTGCTGTCCAAGTCTGGGTTTTCTTGATATTCCCAAACTGCGTGAAAGAGTGTGCCAACTGCTCAACAGAAGGGGCAGGACGAATCGCAGGTGTCTGGGTACCATTTACTCATTAGGTAAGGATTGGGCAGAGTATTAGTTTGTAGTCGCCTGATTATGTGCTCTTCATATTTACTTAGGGTTTTGTGAGGAAGAGGATATTTCCTTCTTGTGATCTTATAGTACTCCGTAATTTCTGCGTAGCTTAGTAAGAGTGAGAGGTTGTCAACTGTGTCAGAGAGAGGCTGCGTGCCAGATGCTCGGAGGAGGTGAGCTCGAGCAGCTGCGTTGGCCGCCTCATTGCCTGTCGTTGAGAGGTGCCCTGGCGTCCAGAAGATCTGGATGTTGGAAGGATTAGATCTTTCCAAAATTTCCCAACACGTAACGCCAACGCGCCCTCTGAGGTAATTGCGTACCGCTGCTTGTGAGTCGGACATAACCGTTGCCTCGCTGTTCTTTGATATCGCTAGTGCGATAGCTGCGTGTTCAGCCGATGTGGTATCCACCGCTTGGATAAGGTTGCTTGCAATGATATCCCCCCGGGGTGAAACTGCTGCAATTGCCGCGACTCCGTTAACGGGTCCAGCCGCATCGACGTAGATCGTGTCCTTGTTTCCATCCCAGCGCTTAGAGAGGTGTCTAGCTCTGGATAGTCTCCGTCCCCTGTTGTACTCCTCATCCATGCGTTTTGGTATGGGGTGACTCGTGATGTGTGATCTCATCTGCATGGGCATGTCGATCTTGTCAGCGACTTCCCGGGGTGGACTGATTCTCAGCTTCTGCAATATTTTCCTCCCAGGCTTAGATGTTGAGAGCCTGACAATTTGATTTACACGGTGGGCCTCTATTATGGTGTCGATGGTGTTATGGATCCCTAGCTGTAATAAGCGCTTAGTGGATGTGCATAAAGGAAGTCCCAGCGCCGTCTTCACTGCCTTTCGAATAATAACATCAAGTTGGTCTTTCTCCTTTTTGCTAAGCCGTAAATACGGGGTGGCGTTTGTTAGTTTAGAGAGAATGAAAGCCTGAACTAATCTTAGGGCCTCCTCCTCTCTTAGCCCATTTCTTTTCTTGGTTACCCGGCGTAGCATTCTAGAGACTTGTTCGGAATAGGCTTGGAGCTGTCTGATTGTAGTGGTGTTAGCGTTGCCGCTGGGTGTGATTGCTCCCAGGATCTTGATCTCTTTCATGATAGGAATGCTCATACCCTGGACCGTAATGGTGACAGAGGGAGTGGACGGCAAAAGCACCGTATTCTGCTTCTTGCCGCGGTCGATCAGGAGTAACTCTGATTTCTCGGGAGAGCACGTTAACCCATGCCTCGCCGCATGCTGGCACACGACATTCGCTGCTTCCTGAAGCCGGTCTTGAATTTCACCTTCATTACCGCTGCAACACCAGATAGTAATGTCGTCGGCGTATATAGCGTGCTCAATGCCTTGGATGCGGTCTAGCTTCTCTGGTAGCCCACGCATGACCAGATTGAAGAGAAGCGGAGACAAGACCGCTCCCTGCGGGGTGCCCTTGGAACCTAGATTGAACGGAGAGGAGGTCCGATCACCAATACTTATTGACGCTTTTCTATTGGAGAGAAAGTCCCTCACGTAATTATATGTGCGGTCACCACAGTTGATGCTGTTAAGCTCATCCAGTATTCCCTGGTGGTTGACATTGCCAAATGCCCCTTTTAAATCGAGCGCAAGGATGGCCTTGACCTGACATCTGTCGGGGTTGTCCAGAATATCCTCTCTGATACGGAGGAGAATATCCTGTGTAGACAGCTTTTCTCTAAACCCGTACAGCGTGTCAGGGAGGATATCAGTCTTCCTCAGGAGTCGTTTCAGTCGGGCGTTCACGACCCTCTCGAACAGTTTACCCAGACACGACGTCAGGGAGATCGGTCGTAAATGACCAATATCGCATGGCTTTTTGGGCTTGGGAATAAATCGCACTAAAGCCAATTTCCAGGAGTCGGGGATCTGGCCCTTGTTCCAGCACTGCGTGTTGAAGTATTTCACTAATTTTCTTAAGGAGATGTCATCCATATTAAAGAGCATCTTGGTGTTTATCTGGCCCTGTCCAGGAGCGGTGTTTTTACGCATGACGTCAAGCTCCGCCCTCAGTTCCTCAACCGTTACGTCTTGGTCCATCTCTACATTGGGTGCACCGGTGTACGCAGGGAGAGGGTACGAGGATCCCAGATCGAGGAATTTCCGTGCAAGTTCTGCAATGAGGGCTTCGTTGTCCCCTTTATAGCTGTGCAAGCTTGGCTTTACAGAGCGTGTCTGTTTGCTCTTTCCGGTTTGAGTTCGGCTCGATAAGGAATCTGAGGAGTCCCCATGTTTTAGCCGTGCCCATTCTACCGTTGAGCTCATCACACTGCTTGAGCCAGTTTTGGTTAGCGAGGTTATGTGCGTAGTCATCCGCTTCTTTGGTGAGTTCTGTAATCTTCGTCTTCGGCTTGCGGTTTAACTTTTGCCTTTTCCACCTCCTTGTGAGAGATCCCCTGGCTTCCCACAGATGTAAAAGGTGCGGGTACACTGCCGGAGTTTCCTCCGTGGTGTTCGCTGTCGCAGAGTGCCTGGCGACGGTTTTCATCTGCAGCGCTGTCCATGCCTCAATATCTGTGATATCTTCGTCCGGGAGACGTGCGATTTCCTCTCTCCACTTGTCCCAGTTCACAATTTTAGCCTTGCCAAATGGTTTTCGAAATTTAACTCCCTGAACAGTGCAGGAGACGATGAAGTGGTCACTGCCCAGGGACTCGCCAGTGTTAGACCAGGTGGCCTGCAGGCAGTTTTTCACAAGCGTGAGATCTGGACAGGTGTCTCTGCTGACGCTATTACCCGCTCTGGTGGGTTGCAGGGGATCCGTTAAGATTGTGAGCCCTTCTCTGTGAGAGTTCTCAAGGATCCTCCTTCCTATCGGGCTGTTAAAGTGATATCCCCATGCTTGATGGGGCGCATTGAAACCACCGGCTATGACGAAGGGGTCCTTACCTGCACTCTTGATAAACTTATTAAATAGCGTGAATATCTGACGACATGAGTCCCTGGGGCGACTGTACACGTTCAGTATGTGCAAACTGCGTTTTCCCTGTGTTTGGGAAGAATTTCAATGTAAGCATGTTCGATATTTTCGGCTAGCGGTTCTTGCAGCGTTGCGGTAAACTCCTTGTGAACAAGTATTCCAAGGCTATGCTCGTCTTGGAAAGTTTTGTACCCCTTCATGCTGATGACCGTATTTGCTTCTTGAAGTACGATTACAGCAGGTGACGTCTCCGATTTGTCGATGAAAAATTGAAGGCTTGCTTTTTTCTTTTTAAATCCCCGACAATTCCATTGCCAAATTATTGTTTCCTGTCCCCTATGTGCCATGGTCCTTATTCGTCCTCTTCTGGAAGGGGGTGCCTGTCGGCATATTTGGATTTCCTATTTCGGAAGTTGCACTCGTTGAGTATAGATTTGAATTCGTCTCGGACATTGGCAGTGGCTGAGTTTATGTATTTCCTAGTGTTGGCGGACTCGTTTGCGAGCTCGTTTTTGATCATCTGAAAAACTTGTAGGAACTTTTTATCGTGCTCCTCTCTGTCAGTCCTCAACTCTACAATGACGCGCTCATAAACTGACTGTGAGTTTGGCCGGGCTTCGGGTGTTTTTTCGGGAGCTGTTTGTGACTGCAGCCTGACCAATTTAGGTTCAGCTCGCAACGCCTCGTTCTGTTTTTTCAGCTGAATAATTTCTGCTTTTAGGTCGTTAAACTCCTTAGATATCGCGTTTCCGGGGAGGGATGGAGGCAACCCAGCATAGCCCACCTTTACGATGTGTCTTGAGTCTTCTTGCTTCTCAGAAGACGGTCCGCGTTCTCGAGTGCGTGGCGTCTCCTGTGCCGGTGGATTCGCCTTATGTGCAAAGGATACCGACCTGGTGGTCCCCTGATCTTTATGATGTCTTGACTCTTCCGTTCCGGATCGGCCTGACGAGTTGCCACGTTGACTAGACTTAGATCTTGACCTGGACTTGGACGTAGAATTGGAGGCCACTCTTCTGGATTCCTTCTACTCAAACTGCTCTTTTCGGCTGGTGCGTACAGCTGCCGCGTAGCTCTTGCTGGTGCCACTGGTTGTCGGTTTCTCTTCCTGATCACCGAAATGTTGATGTTTCCTAGGCTTATTGATGGGATCCAGAAACTTTGCTTTGCAATCCCTTGAGTAGGTGTGGTGATTCCCCTGGCATGCCACACAAGTTGGGGTGCAATCGTGAGCTTCCCCGGGATTCAGCCTGCCGCACGAGTCACATTTCGATTCAGCTGGGCTGGGGCAGACGTCCGGTCTATGTCCTTCCCTGCCGCACAGTACGCGAAACGGTCTAGTTTTCCTATAAAGAAAACATTTGCGCTCGATCCACCCGTACGTAACAAAGAAAGGGACTTTGTATCCACTGAACAGTATCACCGCCGAGTTGGGTCTGCCGAGACTTCTGACGCCTAATATTTCGTGGGTTTCCGAGGAAAAGTCTTTCTCTAGGTCTCTGTCTGATGCGTTGGGGTCAATCCCGTGCACCACCCCTTTGCATGAGTCTTGCGGTGTTCTCACGTAGGCATTGAGGTGGTACTTTTTCCCATCTAGGTTGATGTGATCGATCTTCGCAAGTACTGTGGCGTCTTCGTCATGGGAAGTTGCCGCGATGATGATGTTTTGCTCTTCAATAACTCTGATGTAAGCTTTGGCGCGTAGCGTCTTGCCACGTAACGCGTTTTAGAACGCGACGTTAAGTGGGTGTACACTCCCACCCCACATTTTCAGGTCCAAACGATCTTTCGGCTTGATAATCACTTTAAATTCATACTTGTCGAGGTCAGGCAGTCTCGGAGGCCTTTGCAGCTCGTGGGATCCGCTGCTGGTGACTTCGGGTCATCTTCGTATGCCTTCGGAGCCGAGTGCCCTTGTGCACGCTGTCCTGCCCTGAGGTATATCTTCTTCCATCCAGGTTCTGGCTGTGAATTATCAAAGTTCGCCTCGCCTTGTTTGCTGCTGCTCGGAACACTTCCGAATCCTCCAGACCCGGGGTCGTAGCCATAGGTGTGGTCCACATCCATCGTCGAAGCCGTAGCGGAGTAGCTGCTCGCTGGTCAGGCCGAACGCGGCAACTGACGCCGGGCCCGGTGCCGAAGTGCTTGCGAGGCTTAGCGATCCCACGTTTTGGCTTGGGCTTTAAAGTCCCGCATAATGCCAAGAAAGTCACTTCTTGGGATCAAAGCGTATCCTCGAGTATAGTTCTCGACGTTATACGTCTGATCCGGACAAAAATGTGGAACTGCGAATGGATCTTGCGCGCTAAGGACGAGAAATCCACGGAGCGCAGACAAGCTGCGTCTGCTCAATCCTATCTACAGCGTTCCAACCCCTGGTTTCCAACATTCAGGCAGATTCGGGCTGTCTTTTTCTCCCATCTTTCTCGTGTAATAAAAGTGCACTAGCAGCTTCAAAACAAGACTTGTATAGTGCAATGTCCAAACGCGGAACCTTCATGCACGTTTCTCAGCCTGAAGACAATCGAGGCACTTTCGGTTATTTTGTGCTCGCGCTTGTATACTTGCATGATCGGCCTGCGGCGGCGATACCTGTATTTTAGTTCTTGTCCTTTTTCTACCTTACATGAGCTTTGTTCGCAGTTACAGTGGTCTTTTTGTGCTTATAAGCTGGTACTCCCCCCCCCCCCCCTCCTCCCCTTTATCACACCACCTGATAGCGTGCAGTGACACCACCGCTGCGCGCGCGTATGCGCCTCTAGCTATCAGCGTGGCAAACTGACTGTAGACCAAACTTCTTGCTGTAGACACCCGCGCCATGACCCACGCAGAAGCGCCGCTTCGTGAGCACTTGGCTTGTGAAGGCTGGCCGTGACGTCACGCTGTCTCCTGAGTTTTTTTTTTTTTCCCTCCACGCTTGCAGAGATAGAGGGGTGGGCGAAGCGCCGGCACCCGAGCACTTCAGGCGTGTATTTGTAGAGACTACTTTCACTCTGCGCATGTTTCGTATATGAGCATGGTCCTTTAGACCGTATTGGAAAGAAAAAAGCGGAAGGAGGACACAAAAGCCTCGGAGGCAGCATGCGCAGGCGCGTCAGGTAGTGCGCTCTCTCGGTATAGTTTCGCTTTAGCGCGCTCTTTTGAGTGCGCTCGCGTCTGTGCGGCGAAAGAACTTCATTCACGCCACGCCTGCATATGCACATCATCATTCAAGAAATTTTGTGAAAATTTCTGAGACTGAAGCTCTCCGGCGCTCTTTTCAAAGCATGCTTCGAAAACATCACGATAATGTGCATGCAGAATTTTAACTGTCACAGCAAAGCGCTCAGTTCAGTCAGGAATTTTTGATGCTCCAAAAACAAAATATGGCTGCTGCAATCACTGCGATGATTATCGTTCAAATGTGACGCTTGTGAACCCATCGCTGGGCTGACTGCAGCGGCACCAGCACTGAACGATCGCTACATATCACCAAGAAAGCCAGCACTGCTCCACTGGCGTTGCGAGAGAACGTAGAAGGGATGGTGCAGTTCACATTGTAGCCCCAGCTGCCGCTTCTCGTTCGTTTCGTGGAGAGTCCCGTTGCATTTCACCAGCAATGCCCCACTTCGTGCCCCGCCAGTACCGACCTCTGAGGTCATTCAGCCGGTAGCATTTTCCAAGCGAGAATCTTTGAAAGAAAAAAAAACATAAAATAATACCTAGAGGCTTTAGTTTTAAGTGTATGAGTTTTTGCATTGTGTGTACATTTTCTTCATATATGTAGTCATTTTTAACTCCGAATCAAAACGACATTGTTCATCAAAACCTTCTTTCCATTTGCTCATTATAAGGTTTTCTTTTTAAGAATAGCGGTATGATGACGGAATTTGGGTGTAGGGTCTATATATATATGGTTTTTTTTTACTGCGATTAGAGTCAACATTGGAACCAAAAAACCGAAATGTTGCTACAACTTTCTTTTACATCCTGAAAGGGCGAATTTTTGAAAAAAAATTCAGAGGTGCCGCAGTGCAGGTCTCCGGAATAATTTCGACCACCTGGGCTTCTTTAACGTGCATGCGATCGCACAGCACACGGGCGCCTTTGCGTTTCGCTTCCGTCGAAACGCGAGCGCCGGGAACTGCGGCCCAGTAGCCGAGCACACTAACCACTGAGCCACCACGGCGGGTCGCAATTTTAATCTGAACTGCAATTATTTAAGGTTATAACGGCTTCTACGAAACGGGTTTTTTCTCGCTACAAAATTTGAAATTGCTGCTACAAATTGCATTTTATTTCACTACAAAAGCTGCTGCAGGATGCCTGTTGTCACATCGACCACTGTACTTGGAAACACTGGCAATCTCGGGTCAAAAAAAGATTTGAAACCAACAACAGGACCTGGTCCTGTCGTTCGTCCGTTTCCTTGGTCTCATGTTTAGCGCTGTTTCCGTGCTCGAGATATCGTGTACAAGGTGAGCCGATAAATTATAAAACCACTTTTGTTGCGTCTCCCGAGGCTTCTGCTGGGCAAAGGATGCGTCCAGCGCAGCTACGCTGGGGTTTTTGGGCAGTCGGGATCGAAATGAAGGTGATTGGTTTCGCGTCGATTGAGCACGCGTACAATATATCATCCCGAGTGTGAAGGTCACTTAATTACTGTCCAATAAATGTCACAGTGAAGGTTAGAAAAACCATGCATCCAGCTATGATAAATTCTTCGTTAGTTCTTGTTGCGAAAATCGAGCACAGCAGAACACCTCCGTCTGTATGAGCTGTATCAGACCTTGGCTATATTGAACTTAAAGTGATCACCTTCACACTGGTGGCAAATGAGCGTTTTTTTTTAAATCTTTACTGTCGCTTTTGGGGCCCAGAAGGTCCCTTTCTTGGTACCCGGTTAAAGTGACTCGTGTCGGAAAAAAATAAGGGTATGTTGGAGCAACGATATGTGAAAGAAATGTGCGTCACAATAGGCAAAAAATTCATTCTATTGTTCGGTAAGTGAACCAAGTTTTCTGGATAATAGGAGCAACCCGCTCAACTTTTTAACAACGAAACAAAACAACTCGGCCAAATTATCGCCATTGTAGTTTTTCTGGGAAGAATAATCATGAGATGAACCCCGAGTGTCTGTGTGCAAACTGAGACAAGGAAATAAAGTATGCTGGTTATCGCACAGCCTCAAAACCTCTCTCTCTGAACGCGTAATAAACCACCGATAAAGACCCATAGAATACTGCGCACACTGCGGGGCGCACCCTAACCTGAACCACACCCATTGTGTTTGCCCAAATATCCGCGCCTCACCACCATCGCTGACTCAAGCGCAACCGAGCAGCTTCGGCTAACGGTCCGCTCGGCAGTGGCCCTGGTACAGATTTTCCGAGCGCACTCACTCAATCGCTCACTCAGTCCAGCTCTTAACTGGCAGATCAGGATATCAATCAGCGCTCTTCTTTTTACTCTCGCTCGCAGCTGAAGATTTCCGGCAATGCTGCCAAGAGCGATAGAAGCGCCGGATCCTTGCGTGTATTCCCAAGGGCCATCCATGCCTAAAGGGTAAAAACAACGTGTAGGCTATTTTCAATTTTTCAGTGCTTAAGAGCCATTCTGGTTAGTTTTCCGGTAGAACAGTGTGCGAACTCCTTGTAATCTATTTCAGTCATTACGTAATGCATAGTGCAAGGCTTCTTTGACACTGAACTGAAGAAAGATCCTCCCTCGAGCGGTTGGAATGGCACCACTGTCGGGAAGTTTTATGCAGGACTACAAAAGGAAACTTCATAACAGAAGCCGGCGTGTTAGAAAACGAGGACAGCATAAAGTGCACAACACGAGCGCTGACACTCACACGAAGATGTCTTATTGCGAACAAATATCTAGATGTTTTACTGCGCATTTGCCCGTGAACAGGTTGCTCAGTTTTTTGACCAGTCTCTGTGTCGACGAACGGGCACCAAGCTGCTCGTTCCTGTGTCTTCGATGCTGGAGCGCTCCTCCTCCTGTTCCGCGTCGCGCCCAATCAGAGGTGTTTCGCCAATGGACGGAACCAGCTCCCCAGGCTCCGTCGCTGCCCTCGGAGGCAGCGGCGGCTCCCCTTCCCCCTCCTTGGTCGCCAGCTCGTGGGCCGGCAGGGCGTTGCTCTGCGCGCTCGTTCTTAAAGCTCGCCACGCTGCTGGCCTTCGGCCGTCGATGACGCCGTCGTCCTGGGTCTGCGGCTTGTCGTGAAGAGCGTCGCCGCCGGCGCGAGCAAAGAGTAGCGATGCGATGACAAAACACAAAAATGTCAAGCTGCCGAGCAGCGTGAGCAGCGCGTAGCGAGACAGTGCCACTCGCCAGCGCATGTCGTCTTGCGATGGCGGCCCCGTATACCTCCCGGCTGCGACCCCGGTCCTGCGGCGATGGCTGGGGTGGCTGCGGCGTCTTTCCCGGTTCCGGCCGTTCGTAGCTGTGTTTGGACTACTCTTTCCCTTGCCTTGACTGCCCTGTTTGTCCCGAGTCAACGCGGCGAAATAGCGTCTCATTCTCTTGGGCAGCCACGACGATACCTTGGCCTTGCTGTCGGTACCCGGGGCGGAGGAAGCCCGAGGTCGCAGAGGCCCTGACGTTGGCCTCCCTGGGCTGCTCGAGTCGCTCTGCGAGCCGGACGGTGTTGCGCTGCCCACACTCGTCTCGCTGCTGTCAGAGGAGTCGGAGTTGACGGTCCACGTTTCGTCGGCCCTGCCACTGCATCCTGCCTGCGGCGTCGCTTGGCCCTCTTCTGTGCGCCCGGGCTCGGCCTGGAACCTGAGCGTCTTCGCTGGGTGCGGCTTTGGCGGCTCGAGCAGGCCGGCGGGAGTCTTGAGGATGCCAGGATGCTCGGGTGGTCTCGACGCAGGTTCGGATCCGTGCCAAGGCTGGTCTGTGACTGGGGAAGGGGACTCCTTCTGTTCCATCGCCATCTTCGTGTTCTGAAGTGGCGCCCTCCGACTGTGCATCGAACAGCGCTCCCTACGGCACAATATACGTATTCACCGAGGAGCATTGGCGAAAAGGCACTTAAATTTAAGCATTAGCAGGTAATTGTGCAAGGTTAGTACGAGAGGTAAGGAAGGAAATGTTGAACAACAAATGACGAACATATCGAAAGAAGCTAGGCGCCTTCTTTCTCCTCAGACTGGTGTGCCGTGAAGTAGCAAGCAGCTACGCTGGTGGTAGAACCAGAACCAACACACGATGGGATCAAGTGCCGCTTTTAACAAAAGTGAGGTTCGTAGGATAGAAAGGGAAAAGACAGGAGCATTGAGCTGGACGACACTGGGAAAGGTATACAGCATTTTGCGAACTAGGCACAGCTAAGGATGACTGGAGGATTTTAGACATTTTAAGACTCAAATATTAATGAAGTAAAATGCGTGCAGGAAACCGTATGCCATGGCATGTCCGGTATGATACTCTCCCATTATATACAACAGTGCCAAAATGTAATTTGTTGCAACCGAAAATGCCATTGACTTCGAGCACTGATACAGTGAACATAGAGATACCACCTGCGTGTTTGTCCGTTTTACAATTAATATTACAAAAGGCCAGCCTCACATAAAAACCACGACTTATGTGATGGCCGACTGCTGCAGATTCAGGCGTGACGGGTCGTCACCACCTTGCCAGAATTTTACTTGCACACAGCAAATTACGCAACATGTGGTGCAAAGATTGAGCACATAGTTGCGGAAGTTTTGCTTATTGTAGTTGTAGTAGTGGTTTATTAAAACAATAAAAAGAAGGATAAGATTTTTGCTAGCCTCGGCATCTGCCTTTCGATACTGAAGCACCTGAGCTGGGGCAGCGGAAATAAAAGATAGCGGGCAGAATGGAGAAATAAAATGAAAGAGGAGGGGACAGGAAGAGAGGATAGCGGGAAAGGTAATATACACAGACTATTTACACAATAAGAAATGTGTACAGGTAGCGCGCGTGATTAGTTGCTGCTAATTGTTGAGCTCAATTTCGCCGATCACTATTTACACTATACCCGGTGTTTAAGGTAAGCCCGCCACGAATTTTTTTTAAAAATAGGCTTTTTGAGGCATGAAAACATCTGGGCGCAATGATACCTGGGTTGGCGGACATCAAAAAACAGGTAAATCGCGTTAACTATTGTTAGCTGATTAACGATTTCTGATAATTAACTTCTTAACTATTAGAATTAGGCGTCTGGTCGCAATTAGAAATTTGTAGTCGGCCGTTAGTAATACCCATATCGGTTTTTAGAATTTCGGGAACGCGATAGCCTCGGCGCTGTGGCTAAAGGAATTTTCGCTATCACGCGCCAAAAGAAGTGCGCTTTGGAAAAGCGCCCGGCTCCGCCGATCGTAAAGCAACGCCCCCCTCAGTGGACTTCGCTCCGTGGCGCATGTGCCACGTGACCTTCTCTCTTACGTGCTGGCTGCAGAAAAAAAAATGAAAATTGGTTTTGGAAAAATGAGAGGCTCAGTAACTGCCTGTTTTCTCGGTAGACATCTCAACCACGCTGTGGAGAAGGGAAGAAGGTGGGAGTGAAAAAAACGGTGGTGGCGCCATAGTGGAGGACTCCGGAATAACATCTACCACCCGGGGATCTTCACCGTGAACTGGAATCGTACAGCACATGGCCGCCCTTTGCGTTTCGCCTCCATTGAAACGGGGCCGCCGCGGCCGAATTAGCATTCGGGTACACCAGCTCAAGCGCTCCAACCACTGCGCCATTGCGGTGGGTTGGGCTGTACCAGCGACCAGCGACAAGCACCGCGCTTTTTCGAAAGCGCACGTCCTTTCGCGCGTGATAGGGAAAATCCCTTGAGCTGCACAGCCGAGGCTAACCGCTTTTCCGAAATTTTAAGAACTCACATGCCTCTTAGTAACGGCTGGCTGCAAGTCTCTAATTGCAACCAGGCGCCCAACTCTAAGAGTTAAGAAGTTAAATTTCAGGAACTGGCTAATCAGCTAACTAGTTAACATGGTTTACCCGCATGCAAGAAGGAAAGCTCCGGAGAGACCCTCGTTATCAAAGCCGAACTCCAAAAGGTGTGCCGGAAGTCACGCGCTTTCGCAAAGACTACTGGGAGTCTTTGGCCGACGGCGTAGCCAATGGTCAAGCTGGGCTAGCTCGGCGCAGCGGCGTCGTCTGCCATTTTGTCTGCTGCGCATGCGCAAGCCCGCCGAGCCGGCGGCCAAGTAGGATGGGTGGGCAGCAGGGGGAGCGGCTTCAATAAATGTGAAGCAACCCCTCTCCTAGGCTTTTGCCCTCCTCCACGGTTTACCGGTCATCTGATATCCGCCAGCACTGGTATTACCGTGCCGCAAAACTGACTTGATACCTCAAAAACCCTACTTTTAAAAATTAGCGACAGGCTTCCCTCAAACAGCTTCTATAAAGCAATGTCTGCGCTACCGGACGCCTCAATGGGTAGAGACATTAAAATTTTCTTAGTGTATTGTTGTTTTAGAATGATGCGTAAAGCATGAATAACACAACTTCAGTAATGCACTAACTAGCCTGCAAAAAATGTTTTCGAGAGTTATGATTCGCCACGTGAAATTCGCCTAAATTTATTCTTCCATGCACTTTCGGTTTCAGCTTTCCAAAGACGGTTTCTACATCACGGCTGAGCTCCAGATCACGTGAGGTATTTAAAAACTGCAATACAATGGCTGTGCGACTCTTTCAAAGGCAGGCTTAACCTCACGATAACCTGGTCCACACTGAGATGTCTGATGGACACAGGAAAGAGCAAAACGGAGCACAAAGCAAATCTGTTGAAGGCCATGCACAACTTCAAGGGGAGCGAAAGGGAGCTCATTGCAGAACTTAAAAGGAGATAGTACATACAATCGGAGGGTGTCGGTCTGGACATGGAAGAATACACGGGCACACAGAATGAGGAAATGGACCAGGAGATCACAACCTGGGAGGTGCGTGCCGCACTCGTGGACATGAGGAGGGATACCTGCCCTGGCAGAGATCGGGTGACCACCAGAATGATAGCTAACTTGGACGACAAGCCCTTGGAGGCTATCACGGAATTCTTTAACAAATGCTGGTCGGAAGGAAAAATTCCTGAGGAATGGAAGGCGGCAGAAGTTCTGTTCATTGCGAAACCCGGTAAAGAGATCGGTATCGATAATTTGAAGTCAATAGCGCTAACGTCATGCACTGGCAAGTTGATGGAAAAATTTATATATAAAATAATTTACAGACATTTAGATAAATGTGGCCTCTTCCCAAACACGATGTTTGGGTTCAGACCAAACTTTTGACTCAAGATGTACTTTTGCAGCTAATAGAAGAAATCATTGACAAACCTAGAGGCTATCCGACCAGGGAAAATCTATCATTAGACCTCAAATGTGCATTTGAAAATGTTAAGCATGATATCATACTCAAAAATCTACAGGACTGCAATTGTGGTGTAAGGACGTATAATTATATCCAACAATTTCTCTCGAAGAGTTAGGCTCAATGTCGGAGCAGTAAAGTCGGAGTTCGCACGGCTGCGAAGTAGGGGCACCCCGCAAGGGGCAGTGCTGTCCCCTTTCCTCTTCAACATTGCCCTATTCGGACTACCGAGTTGGTTTGACAGCGTACATGGCGTCAAGCACGCGCTGCATACTGACGACATTACGATTTCGACCTCCGGAGGGTCAATTGGGAGCATGCAGGAAAGTCTACAATGTGCGGCGGATACTGTGCAAGAATCCGCTAATAGTTGATGTCTCCCATGCGCACCCAACAAATCGGAGTTACTAATATTTAGGAAGAAAAGAGACTCTGATCCTGATGTAGTATTTGAGAGGGGAGCGAAAATTCAGGAGGTGGCACTTGGAAAACTTTAGGTCTGACGCCAAGAGCAACAATGCGGAAATGATTGGGCGATCGCAGGCAACAACTGAGCAAGTGGCGAGAATGATTATTAGGGTATCAAGCTACAAGCATGGACTTAAAGAAAAATGAACCATAAAGTTAATAAAGGCTGTTATTGTGAGCAGGATAGCTTACACAGCACCTAAATCTGAAAAGGAAGAAAAGCACACTTGGTATCCTGGCCAGCGCAGGAACAAAACGATGACTAAACGCGCAAATAGAATACTCAGAACTAAAGAAAATACAGACCTTAAATCCATAGTCATATGGATTCCACAACACTCTGGGGCTGTTGTAGACGAAGGCGCTCACGCCGCTGCCCGCGCGCAATTACCCCAGGTCCCCCAACGTTCTAAGGAACATAAGTAATTCTGAGCCACTATTAAGCTACAGGGATTTACTTCAACATTTGAGATTAACGAGGAAAGCATAAGCCGAACCACACAAAAATCTAAACAGAGAGCAAGGGGTCATTTCAAGGAAACTGCGATCGAATACTTATATAAATCCTGTAAAATTCAAGCATATGTTTCCAAATTCGTAAGATCCACAGTGCGCCTTCTGCGGTAAAATGGCTGACTTATGCCATATAGCATGGGCATGCCGTAGAAACCCAGCTATACCAAGAATCAATAACCCATCAACTATGGACTGGGAAGCGGCGCTGTCCAGCCCACATTCGGACGACCAGCTTTCGCTGGTGAACCGGGCAAGAGCGGCGGCAATAGCTGATGGGCTGCTGGAATGAGGGCCGACCCAAAAGTTCTATGCATTAAACGTTTTTCTCACTCTCTTTGTACAATAGCTCTTTGTTCACTTGCTTCCATTAAGACTTCTGGAGCAGTTCAGCGAGAGAGTTGAATGAAAACGATAAAGCAGCTGTTATATCACAGTTTTTGTATACCTCACGTGATACCACTCGTGACGTCACAACCATCGTCTGACAACTGAACCTACAGAGGGAAAAACGAATAACAAATTATTTTAGTACAGACTAATTCGACATAGTTATCAATGCTTACTTAATACGCAGACATCATGCAAGTGCAGAAACGCACTCCGGAAAATTTGGTGTCGGCACAACTTTAGCACATTCTCCCGCAAAACTCTAAACGAAGAAGAAACTGAAAGAACTCAAATGCAATGCCTTGACAACTGTTGACTGCTCATATAGCATACAAAACAAAAACTGCTTGTCACGCGAGTGTGGCCACTTATACAATTCACGATGGAAATGTAATTGCATCTGATGAACTAAATGCGCGATATTCATGTTCAGTCTTTATTCACCATTCCGATGAAAAACGTTCCACTTTTCACAAGCGACATGGTGGCGAAAGTCTAGCAGAATGCGAGCGCGATGTGGACTAGTCGCGATGATGGTGCACTTCAAAAATAGTGCGCGATTTTAAGAAGCTTTCCGTGAACAACGCATTAACATGCTGAAGAAAATATTGGCACCTGTATGCATTCCACCAAACACAAGAAAGATCTCTTCAAAAACAATGTCCCAGTTGACAGAACACTTTGAAGACGTTGCAAGTGAGCTCTGTGGCAATATGCATGAGCTTCGAAAAGTTCATTTCTGATAGAGGTAGATGCTCAAACGTTGCGACGAAGAAATAACGCTAAATGCACAATTTAGCGTTTCAGCGCACATTTGAAGGCGTTATCAGCACAGAGTAAGTTACATGAGACATTAAATGGCCCATAATTACCAACAGAGTCACTCCCATCGCGCTGAGCACACAAGGTTTCCGCGCTGTTCTACAAATGTCTTTGTTATCCTAGTTGAAGTAAGCAGTCCCACAGCTGCTGCGGGAAGTAATGTTGAATGCCTTCAACTGTAGTGGGAATGAACAGATCACAAAATGTTTATAGAAGTTGCCCGACGAATTAGTCCACGCCATAACTCTACACTCCACGTTTCCAAAGCGCCTTCTTTGACGAGTTTGCGACTAGGTCGGTTCCTTGAGGCCTCTCGACACCATCATCCTCCGGGGTGTTGGACTAGCACGCACAACCAAGATGAGCCAAGCACTGGCGCCGGATGGCAACAAGGCCTTGGTGTTGCTGTCGGAGGGCATCCTGCAGCCGCCGTACTTTTGCCCCAACCCAACGTCGTCGTGACTTTCAACTCCGGCGGCCGCGACGCACCCACTCAGGTCAGAGTAGAGCACAAGAACTTGCTTGTCTTCAACGCCCCCGAAGGCATCCTGCAGCCGCCTTACTTTGACCCCGACGTTATAGTTACTGTCAACTTCGGCGGCCGGGACGCACTTACACTGGTCAGAGTGGTGCACAAATTTTTGCTTGTCTTGAACGCCACCGAGGGCATCCTGCAGCCGCCGTACTTTTACCCGAACGTTCTAACTACTGTCAACTTCGGCGACCGGGGCGCACCCACGCTGGTCAGAGTGGCGCACAAGTTCTTCCTTCTCTTGAGTGCCACCTAGGGCATCCTGCAGCCGCCTTACTTTGACCCCAACGTTATAGTTACTGTCAACTTCGGCGGCCGGGACGCACCCACACTGGTCAGAGTGGTGCACAAATTTTTGCTTGTCTTGAACGCCACCGAGGGCATCCTGCAGCCGCCGTACTTTTACCCGAACGTTCTAACTACTGTCAACTTCGGCGACCGGGACGCACCCACGCTGGTCAGAGTGGCGCACAAGTTCTTCCTTCTCTTGAGTGCCACCTAGGGCATCCTGCAGCCGCCTTACTTTGACCCCAACGTTGCACTTACTGTCAACTTCGGCGGCCGGGACGCACCCACACTGGTCAGAGTGGTGCACAAATTTTTGCTTGTCTTGAACGCCACCGAGGGCATCCTGCAGCCGCCGTACTTTTACCCGAACGTTCTAACTACTGTCAACTTCGGCGACCGGGGCGCACCCACGCTGGTCAGAGTGGCGCACAAGTTCTTCCTTCTCTTGAGTGCCACCTAGGGCATCCTGCAGCCGCCTTACTTTGACCCCAACGTTATAGTTACTGTCAACTTCGGCGGCCGGGACGCACCCACACTGGTCAGAGTGGTGCACAAATTTTTGCTTGTCTTGAACGCCACCGAGGGCATCCTGCAGCCGCCGTACTTTTACCCGAACGTTCTAACTACTGTCAACTTCGGCGACCGGGGCGCACCCACGCTGGTCAGAGTGGCGCACAAGTTCTTCCTTCTCTTGAGTGCCACCTAGGGCATCCTGCAGCCGCCTTACTTTGACCCCAACGTTGCACTTACTGTCAACTTCGGCGGCCGGGACGCACCCACACTGGTCAGAGTGGTGCACAAATTTTTGCTTGTCTTGAACGCCACCGAGGGCATCCTGCAGCCGCCGTACTTTTACCCGAACGTTCTAACTACTGTCAACTTCGGCGACCGGGACGCACCCACGCTGGTCAGAGTGGCGCACAAGTTCTTCCTTCTCTTGAGTGCCACCTAGGGCATCCTGCAGCCGCCTTACTTTGACCCCAACGTTGCAGTTACTGTCAACTTCGGCGGCCGGGACGCACCCACACTGGTCAGAGTGGTGCACAAATTTTTGCTTGTCTTGAACGCCACCGAGGGCATCCTGCAGCCGCCGTACTTTTACCCGAACGTTCTAACTACTGTCAACTTCGGCGACCGGGACGCACCCACGCTGGTCAGAGTGGCGCACAAGTTCTTCCTTCTCTTGAGTGCCACCTAGGGCATCCTGCAGCCGCCTTACTTTGACCCCAACGTTGCACTTACTGTCAACTTCGGCGGCCGGGACGCACCCACACTGGTCAGAGTGGTGCACAAATTTTTGCTTGTCTTGAACGCCACCGAGGGCATCCTGCAGCCGCCGTACTTTTACCCGAACGTTCTAACTACTGTCAACTTCGGCGACCGGGACGCACCCACGCTGGTCAGAGTGGCGCACAAGTTCTTCCTTCTCTTGAGTGCCACCTAGGGCATCCTGCAGCCGCCTTACTTTGACCCCAACGTTGCAGTTACTGTCAACTTCGGCGGCCGGGACGCACCCACACTGGTCAGAGTGGTGCACAAATTTTTGCTTGTCTTGAACGCCACCGAGGGCATCCTGCAGCCGCCGTACTTTTACCCGAACGTTCTAACTACTGTCAACTTCGGCGACCGGGACGCACCCACGCTGGTCAGAGTGGCGCACAAGTTCTTCCTTCTCTTGAGTGCCACCTAGGGCATCCTGCAGCCGCCTTACTTTGACCCCAACGTTGCACTTACTGTCAACTTCGGCGGCCGGGACGCACCCACACTGGTCAGAGTGGTGCACAAATTTTTGCTTGTCTTGAACGCCACCGAGGGCATCCTGCAGCCGCCGTACTTTTACCCGAACGTTCTAACTACTGTCAACTTCGGCGACCGGGACGCACCCACGCTGGTCAGAGTGGCGCACAAGTTCTTCCTTCTCTTGAGTGCCACCTAGGGCATCCTGCAGCCGCCTTACTTTGACCCCAACGTTGCAGTTACTGTCAACTTCGGCGGCCGGGACGCACCCACGCTGGTCAGAGTGGCGCACAAGTTCTTCGTCTTGAACGCCACCGAGGGCATCCTGCAGCCGCCTTACTTCGACCCCATCATCGTGGTGACTTTCAACTCCGGCGGCCGGGACGCACCCACGCTGTCGAGAGTGGCGCACAAGTTCTTCGTCTTGAACGCCACCGAGGGCATCCTGCAGCCGCCTTACTTCGACCCCAACGTCGTGGTGACTGTCAACTCCGGCAGCCAGGACGCACCCACGCTGGTCAGAGGGGCGCATAAGTTCTTACTGCAGGCACCGCACTTCGACCTCAACGTGACGCTGAAAATGAGCTTCGGCAACCGAGGCGCACTCGTACTGCTCGGAGTGGCCCACAAGTTCTTCTTTGTCTTTAATGCCAGCAACGCCGAGGGACGAAAGTGTACTCCGTGCGTTCCCAGCAGGGACTACATCTAGTTGCAAGCGTCGTGCAGCAGACTGGAAGTGTTCCACGACCAGGACCGCAAGTTCCTCGTCTTGTTCGATGCCAGCGAGGCCAGATGACGAAATCAAACTCGGTGAATCAGTAATATGGTCTTTTGCTTGCGGGAGGTATCGTGGAGATGGTTCGACGAGGCACAACAGCAGGTCCACAAATGTTTTGTCCTGCTGGATGCCGGCGAGAAGAGGTGACGCGAGCGCATTCGGTGTATTGATAACAGGGTCTACGGCTCGGAGGAGTCGAGCAGCAGACGCGACGAGGCCCAGCAGCAGGCCCGCAAGTTCTACCTCGCCTTGTTTGAAATCAAGCGCAGTGGGTGCACCAAATATGTCGCTAGGAATAGGATTTTGGCGCTATCTTGAGCGAGGTCATGCAGCAGGCAAGCGAGTTCTTCGGCGGTTGCAAAACCTGCTGATGCCAACGCACCAGGTGAATAAAGGACACGAGCTGCAGCGTATTCGGCGAGGGGGAACGTGCCTTGGTTCAGGCCTTGAGCATCGAGTATCAACACAGGCTCCATTCCAAAGGGGATGTCACGCCCGTCGTTGAGTCCGATATCTATGACTTGTTCATGCCAGCCAGCGCGCTTCTCCTTAACGTCAGAGTTTAGTGTCTCGCACTGATTAAGCGTGGCGAGAAGGTTATTTTTCTGCGCAAAATCGAGATGGCGTTGCAGAACGTTATGCATTGCATCGCAGACAGGACGAGCGCCTACTTCGATGGTATACCGAGGGCGGATTCTGTCCAGGACTAGCCACTCCTCCATTAACCCCACAGAGAGCGCGAGGAGGCTCCACGGCGACGGTGCCAGTTTCCGCTCATACCTGCAGGAGTTGGGCTGCTCCATCGGGACAGTAGGCATGTATAGCAACTTCCGGTAGACCGGGAACGCTTCACCGAGGGCCGCAATCTTGCGCCGCGCAGGTCTTTAACGAGAAGGGCTTTGCAGGCGCGCCAAGTCTCAACGTTGTCCTCTCCTCAGCAGGACCTCGCAGCCATCTCCGGTTGTTCAGCGTGTACTGCTTCTTCGGTTGGTGCCGTCGAAAAGTAAAGCAGCAAAGTCTGTAACTTTGCGGGTGTGTAGCGATTCCGGGGGATTTCGCAGAGGTGACTAATAATAATAATAATAATTGGTTTTGGGGGGAAAGGAAAAAAAAAGGTGACGCGCTAAACGCAGTTCGAGGATGCGCGAGAGTTGTGCGAGCTTTATTCATCCTTTTCATTGTCGTGCGGTCTTTGCAGCAGGGCAGTTTGTTGATTGGAAAATTGGTTTTGGTGGAAATGAAATGTCGCAGTAGCTGTCTCACATTTCGGCAGACACCGGAACCGAATTTGTTAATTCTTTCCATGATTTTTGTCCTCAGATTTGTTCACTGTGTATCTTGCTCATTTGATTGCCTTCCTCGGACAGAAATTTCCCGCGATGCTGCACCTTGGGACAGAACCAGACTAAGCGAGAGCAGTCAGCGTCGATTAGAATACTGCAAGCAGCCGTCTGCCACAAAAGATTTCTTGAACATGGAGGGAGCTTGCTGTGCTAGGTTCATGAAGCAAGCGTTGCTTTAATAAAGTTTGCGCGTAGGGGAACACAGTTGCGTAAAATACATGCTCATTTATTTTTCAATTAGAAAATACGTGATTTAATTAGACGCAAGTTCTACGCATTTCCTTGTATTTCACAAGGTTGCCAAGTCCGGCGGGATAAGAAGTTCTGAGGCCTAACCGCCTCTCCACGCTACCCTGCTAGCTGGCACTCGATCGCCCGCAGCCCACCGAGCAGGCCAGCTCACCTACAGCTGCTTCTAGCCGACTGTTTATGACCACCCTCAGCGCCTGTCAGCACAGCCAGCGCGCCCGACTACATGTGATGGGCAGGTAGAATTTTATGAAGGATGCTTGCAGGCTTCTGCTCCCGTGTGGCACGACTGCGCTACAGAAACCTCTTTCCTCTCCCCCCACACCCCTCCCAAGGATCGCTGCCTTATGCCTCCACTGCATCCACTTCGCCAGCCCAGCTAGCGCATTTTCAGAGAGGCCACAGCCTGTTGCCTCAATCGATATTGCAGATATATCGCGGCAACGGGTACTAATACCGTGTGATGTTCATGCGCACTCATTTTATTGATGAAATAAACGCGTTACCTGCTGGCCACTCAGGTGATTTCCGTGGCCAGAACAGCCAGCGCTGAAAATGGTGTCCCGTGCATGCGGATATTATAGGCCAAATCAGGCCGGTGCATGGCCCCAGCATGCGTGCGCATTGTGAAATTTGCATGCAGTTGTTGAAATAAACGCGTAATGCGTACATTCATGCTCCTTTTTCTTGACTTTGCCGTGATCCAGCAGCTCAGTTTATTCAGGAGCCATAAGCGATGCTACACACGGTAATAGCGCGAGCTGCCGCCACGTATATTTACTGTCACTTCTGGCTCGCAAATAAACAGAATTGAGAATTGGTTAGCAGATCAGGAGAAGCGTGAATGTATGCACAACGCGTTTATTTCAAGGACTGCTCACGAATATCATTGCGTAAACATGAGCTGGGCCCATACACCGGCAAATTTCACATGTGGTACCCGCATTCACGGGGTATCTATTAAGCTGTGTACCATTGAGTAGTGCTGAGCCTATTGAGCTGTGTTTCGCTGTTAGGCCACGGAAGATGCCTAAGTGGACAAGTAACGCGTTTATTTCAATATTTTTAATTGCAAACGAAGGTTCGCGGCAATAGCGTGTGCTGATGCTCATGCGAAAATCACGGCGTAGCAGCGCACAATTCTGGCCTCGGAAGCCGCGAGGGGGAGAAAAAAATGCTGGGGTGCAGAGGTGTGAGAAATAAGCGGCAGTGTTCCAAGGAGGTTGGGTGGGAGGAAGGATGACGATGATGCTGAATTTTATGACGCAAGGGCAGCTTTGGCCAAAAAGCGGTTATTTTTAACACACAATGTGGTAAGCAATCCGTTTTCGAAGAAATTCGCCCCGGAGATCCTGCGCACCAGGCCAGTGGAAAGCGTCTGCCCATCGTACAACCAGTGGGTACCCGACGGCACTGTGGCTCGGACCCCGCACTTCCCTCACCCGAGGCGAATGCGAGGGGTGGAAAGAGAGGTTGCAGAGGTGGTTTTTGAGGAGTCTAGCAGCGGTTACAGCCAAAGCTTAATTTAACGCGTAACCTGGTGGCAACATTAGTTGAGCCGGAGGACGGGTAATGTTAACGAAACCCTTCCGAATTGCTCCCCCCCCCCCCCGCCTACATGCACCAGCGGGTGTGCCCATTCGCCTTCCCGCTGTATAAGCGTATTGATCCCTTGTGCATTTCCTTTTGTGCTTGATGTCATATTTCCGTCATGCTAATTGTCATGCTAATACACTCGTTTCCTGCGTGTAGATGCACTAGTCGTCTGACCGAGGCTCTCGACTGGACCTGTGCCGTATTATGCCAGCATAATGGCATCATGCTGTTACCAAATAAACTTGAATTAGATACGAACAAACCAGATCAAGTTTGCACTACATTCACAAAAGACGTCTAAATCTGGCACATGGGGGAATTTAGGAATGCCCTATCCTTCCCTGGCCGGCGAGGCGCGCCGTGGAGACGCTGGAAAGCGGACGCTTTCCTCCTTCCCCACGGGCGAGTAGCCAGAAGGCCAGCTCGAGAGCGCACCGCCGCCTCCTTCCTCAAATCGGGCGCCAGCGCGCACCGCCAGGCGCCGCCCTTGCGGTTGCTGATTGGCCTAAAGAGGCAAGGGGCAAGTGCGCCGAGATCACCTCGCCAAAAGAGAGATTACTGCCGCGTTTCCCCTTTTCCTCTATCGGCATCAAGAATCACGAACCAATGAACGGTCGGCAGGTACCGGCCGTGGCCGGGGGACACTACAGCGAGCCGTGACAGCGAGATGATGTCAGGTAATTATTCCTCCCTTCTTCCCTCTTTGTTGTCGCAATCTTGCCCCGTGAGCTCCACGACCAAGCCAGACGGCAAGGGTCGCAAATCCAGCAGCCAGCGATTTTGGGAGAACCCAATAAACGTTTGGTCCCGGGCAAAGCGTCCTGTTCCGTGTTGTGTTTATTTCGCATTTCCGCTGCGCCGCCGTGAGAACGGCCGCGCCTGGTGTGCGATACCTGGAGCTCGGAGTTCGCGGCCTAGACCTCAAAGGAGGCTCAACGGCCTAGTACGAACCCCCACAAATTAAAGAAATAAATAAAACACGATCTATAAAAAGAAAACCTAAAAGTATTCTATCAACCGCAGTCATCGTTTTATTCCGCCAGGCGTGCTCCCCGCACCATCAAGTATAATGTGGAACAGCATAAGCGGCACAGGAGCCTTTACGTAACAATTAGGCCATGCAGAAAATCCTGATTCCTAACATGGCCGTAAGGGGCGACTCTACGAGTAAGTTCCCTGCTTTATGACTTCTTCTTACGAATCAGAACTTCACCCATAATTGTATATCCCTTTCACTTACCCATATATCGGCTGCTTTTACCTTTCCCCAAGCTCCCCCACAGAGTAGCAGGATCACTCTGCCTCAGTCACTTCAAGTTTCCATGCACCGATTTATTCTCTCTATCTCAAGTCCTGGCAGCGACCAAGAAATGATCGTGTAATCAGCATCGTGCGAATTATGCGGGAGGTGCGGGATTTGATAACGAGTTTCGCCGGGTACCCACCAGTGATACAACGGGTACAAGCTTTCCCCAGGACTGCAGCTGCCCGCCTTCCCTTGGGTGAGGTGTTTGGGAAAATTCGTCTTTGACCCCAACCCCTAGTGCGGACAAAAAACACACTGTGCCATGACGCTCTTTGGCCAAAGCGCCCTTACGCAATTAAAATTCATCGTCATCATTATCAAGCTAATGCACGCTCTGTGGCTCCGCGTCTGCTCATCACGTGCCACGCTCCACTTCCGCCGTTCGCCATCTTCCAGGCTTCAGCGCGAGTGCTCTCTGGCCATCGCTGCATCTTTCAAAGCGAAGTCGGCGAATTTCCGCCCCTGCGCCATGAATCAACTGCAGCCGTGGGGAGAGCAACGGCTGGAGGCCGATGGCACGGGACTCGTAGGCCTAGGCATGACATACATGGGACGAGGCCGCGGCCGCAGCCGCCCCTCGGACGGGACCGTTGGCAGAATCGACCCGGAGTTCCTCGCCCTGACATTGGGCCAAAGCTGCTCTGAAGCCTACTTGCGTCTGGTTTTGCTGGGATATTGGCACCAGCCGCTGAGACTCGTCTAGACGGAATGTCCCGCCACTTACCTGGAGTCCTGCCTGCCGCTGGTTCCGATCGTCGCTACCCATCGTTAGCATCTGACACTTCGAGCATTGCTTGTGTGCAGTCGCAAGCTTCAGCACCAGGTCGGTGGCCGTTCATCAGCGTCGCTGCTTGAATTTCTGTTTGTTTTTTTTTTCTTTCATTTGAACGTTTTCTTGTTCTATACCGCACTGAGCAAGACAGTTCAGCACTGAGAAAGACTTCGACCAGACTTCTGTGTAACGCATGTAAAAAGTGGTCTGTGTGTCTTCTTCGTATTCCGGCGACGGAGTGGACAAACTTGCTTGAGTGAAGTAGAATACCGAGTCAAGCCTATGCGATGATGTCTCACCGTCTGTGAACTTTGATTTCTGCTCTTCAGTGTGCACCTGTGTGTTTTATTCTGCTCTCTCGTGCAAATTAAACAGTTTTTACCAGGCACTGGTGTGCGGTTTTCGAGTATTTTGTATCTTTCCTTTATAAAAAAAAACTGTCCCCGACATTGCATACAAGAGCTTGGTGGTGGTAGTGGTTTTATTAAAAATAATAGTAAAAAGGAAGGAAAAGATTTTTGATAGCCCCGGCATCTGCCATCGATACTGAAGCACCTGAGCTGGGGCAGCGGAAATAAAGGATAACAGGCAGAATGGAGAAATGAAATGAAAGAGGTGAGCGGACAGGAAGAGAGGATAGGGGGAGAAGTAATATGTACAAACTATTTACACAATAAGCCCCACGACACCCGACCTCACTTTCTCTCGGGGTTCACTTTCCTTTCACTGGCAGGTGACAGCCGAAACTCTTCTAAGTGACCACTTTCTCATCCATATCACCACCTCTCTTTCCCACATCCCTCGCTGTCATCCGGTTATTCACACTGACTGGCATGCTTTTCGCACTAATCTCGCCTCCGACTCCTTTCAATCCTACGACGACTGGACGTCGCGCATCTCTGCAGCGCTCACGTCCAGTAGCCGTCGCGTTCGCTCTCGTTACCCAATCCAGGACCCAGATCCACACCTTATCCGTTTATGGCGTCGCCGTAAACGTCTTCAACGCTCCTTTCGCTCCCAACCACACAATGCCCAACTTTCCTCCCGGATCACTGCTCTGCGGGCTGAGATCGTCGCCCACTGCGCCTCCCTCGAGCACTCTCGTTGGAGTGCTCTTTGTGATGGCCTTGATTCTGCATTGCACTCGCGATCCGCATGGTCTCTCTTTAAATCCCTCCTTGGCAATAAGCCTGCCCTTGCTCCCACTCTAGCTAAAGCCCTCACTCAGGGGACTCCTTCCGAAGTTTTTGATCAACTCGCCTCTCTCTACCTCCCGCCCCCTCTGGCACCCTCCTACCCGGTGTACTCAGGTGGACCTAACCCCGATCTGGACCAATGCTTCACTCTTCGGGAGCTCGAATCTGCTCTGGCTGCTAATTCTACACGCTCGGCTCCCGGTGAGGATGCCATTACATACACCACACTTCGTAACCTTCCTGACTGCGCCAAAGAATTCCTCCTTCAAACCTACAATGAGGCCTGGGAGAGCGGCTGCTTGCCGAGCTCCTGGACATCCTCCCTTATTTCTATGATTCCAAAGCCGGGCAAACCTCCCTCTCTCTCTAGCCTCCGCCCAATCTCTCTGACGTCGTGCGTTGGTAAGACCCTTGAGCGAATGGCTCTGACTCGCCTCTCTGATTTTCTTGAAGCACGGGAGTTCTTCCCCCATTCTCTCATTGGCTTCCGACGCCGCGTCTGTGCACAGGACATGTTTCTGATTCTCCAGCAAACGTTCCTGTCCCCTACACCCACTCAAATTTACGCACTTGTGACTGTCGATGTTCGCAAGGCCTTTGACGGTGTTTGCCACGATCACATCCTTTCTCAACTCGCCTCTTTGGATTGTGGCTCCCGCATGTACTCCTATATCTGCTCATTCCTCTCTAAACGTGTGGCTCGCTTTCGAGTAGATACCCACTTGTCTAACCCACACCACCTCACCCGTGGCACTCCTCAAGGTGCTGTTCTCTCTCCTACCCTTTTCAATCTCGCTATGGCCCCTCTCGCCTCCCAGCTAGCTGAAATTCCCGACCTGCATCATATATTTTACGCCGATGACATCACTCTCTGGTGTTCATCTGGCTCTCCCGGTCACGTACAGGACACCCTGCAACGTGGCCTAGATCTCATCGACTCCTTTCTCACCACCGCTGGCCTCTCTCCTGCTCCTGAGAAATCCGAGCTTCTCCTTCTCAACCATTCCTCCTACCAGCGCTCACACAACCACTTCGTCTCTCTCCACCTTTCTGGCTCTCCCATTCCTGTCGTCACACAGTGCAAAGTTCTTGGCTTCCCTTTGCATGCGGCTAAGAATGTGCAAGCCCTCCACCGCGCTGTCACCACCTGCCACTCTGTAACTCACCTCCTACGGCGCGTGGTCACTCGAGGCTCAGGTCTCCACGAGGCTCACGCGTGCCGCGTTGCCCACGCGCTGGCCCTCAACAAAGTCTTGTACTTTGCACCCTATGCTTCCTTCAATCAGACTCAACTTAACGCTCTCGAGACTGCCCTTGTGGGCCTCTACAAGGCAGCTCTCAACCTCCCTATCACTACCTCTACCACTAAGCTCTTTGCCACAGGCCTCTTCCATCCTCTTCGTTCTCTTCTCAGTCTCCATCGTGACTCGCAACTTGCCCGGCTTTCCCTTACCCGTCAGGGTCAGTGGTTATTGACTCAAGCGGGTATCTCGCCCATTCCAATCTCCCCGTTTACCTCTCCTATTCCCACCCCCGCTCCCAATCTTCGTATCCTTCCCCTCCCGACCAACATGTCCCCCGTCCTGCACGCCGGACGTCGTCATGCGGCCGCACAGCACCATTCCCCTCTCTTTGATACCCAGGGTGTAGCCTACACGGATGCCTCCTTCGTGGCTCCTCGAGGTTCCTGCGGCTACGCCCTGTACCATCCACACCTCCCTGTTCCTGAAACCCACACCAGCAGGCCGTATCTACACCCTCCAGACGCATTGTCCCTCGAGGTCCTCGCCATTGCGCATGCCCTCCAGTCATTTGCCCTCCTTCCCTCTCTCCAAGAGTACACAGTCTATTCAGACTCACAAGCCGCTATACACCACATACAGAAACGCACCCTGACCCCTTCTCTCCAACAGGAGGTCGAACGAGCGGTCTCCGCACTGCAGCCTTCCATCGTTTTCCTCCGCTGGGTCCCTGGGCATTCAGGGATTGACGGCAATGAGCTGGCCCATCAGCTCGCCCGCGACACACTTTTCCGGGCACCGTTGATCCCCTGGCCCAAGCCCTCGGAGGACGGTGGGAGGCTCACCCTTCGCCGCACCATAAAAGAGGTCTACCTTGAGCTCCGCCTCGACAAACGCCTTTACCCTCCTCCTCATCCATCACTCACGGTGCCGGAGTCTCGCCTTCTTCGGCACATTCAGATGAATGCAGTTATCACCCCGTCCCGCCTCTTCCTCTATCGCTATCGATCGGACCCTTCCTGTCCCAACTGCCCCTGCATCTATGCGGACCTGGCCCATTGCCTCTTCTATTGCCCGGCTGCTCAACAGTCGGGTTCCTTCCCCCCACCCTTTCTATCCATCACCACCTGGCTCGACTGGCTTGGCGCTGAAGGGGAAGAAGAACAGCGGCTTCTGGTCGCCCAGGCGGTCGACATGCTCGGCCTCTAAATTATGGTCGAATAAAAGTCTTTACTACTACTACTACTACTACTACAATAAGAAATGTGTCCAGGTTGTGCGCGTGATTAGTTCATTTTAGAGGAATTAAATCACACACGCGCACAGCACTGTGATGGTTACAACTGGAGTGGGGCGTCCAATTACTAATCGTTCAAGGTAGAACTCGCGGAGCGTTCAGTCACTGCGTGTAACTACCTGACGGAGAACAGACGGGACGTCAAGCCCGTGTGTTCGAGGAATGCACAGAGGCTCACCAAAGTTCGCTCGCGAGTGCGCGCACTTGCCTGCGGCCACAATACAAGAGCGTGAAATCACGTTTTAATGCGGCGGATAGTAGTCGGAGCTGCATGGTTTTAGACAAAGAGGTCTGTCCGTAAAGTTGAGTGGATTAATAATAAATGCATCGTCGTTCCAAAAAGAAATGCAGATAAGGAACTGCAACACCAATATCGACACTAAATCTGGTGATCGTGCTGGCTGATCAGAACCATCCGCGTGCAGTCGCGGCCGCAATAATATAAAAGCACGCTTCGGTGCTCTATGCCACCTCAGGCATGACGAAAACAAAAAGTGCGAAAGGTTTTTAAAGTACATGTGCGGCAGCAACAGCGGGGTTTGGTTGCTTTCGTTTTTGTGATTTTGAACGTAACGTGCACTGCTTCTTCAAAAAAAATTGGAGGAGGAACGCGACAGCATGCTGCAGCACTGCCCGGGTGTCCACGGAACGCCATCGCCCGTTCGGCGCGACGCCTTGCCCGTTAGAAAAATCGCTCTGTTATACCTACTGTGAAACGGACGCGCGGAGTGGCAGACCACTTAAGAAGCGCTGCCAGACGCCTTGCCGAAACGCGCGGGACTCAAGTTGCAGTTGTAGCTCGTCCGCACGTCGTTCTCGACAAACCCGATGCCACGAACGCCAGCCTAGCTTCCGCGCCGAACGAACGGGCAGCAAGCCGCTAGCTTCGTGGTGAACGCGCTTTGGATGTGCCCTGCGTTGTTCGCCGCTCAGCGCGTGACGAGAGATATGTCAGACGCGTCACTTCATTTCCTTAAAATCAATCATTTCATTTCATTTTCCTTTCCTCACGGCGCGGTTCGGGTGTCCACTCACTGGGCTTCTTTTTTTTCATCAGCATATTGTCTTTGTGTCGCGCGTTCGCATCACGCGAAGGAACGCGCTAGTGCTCTGCGCCAGCTCATCACGCGCCACGTTCCGTCTACGCCTTTCTCCATATTCCAGGCTGTAACGCGAGTGCTTGCGAGCCCTCGTTCTGCACGACACCACAAGACGAAGCCTGCCGGTTTCTGCTGTCGCACCATGGACGCTGGGCAGGCATCGGGAGAAAGGTCTCTGGAGGCCCACCGAGACGCTGTCGTGCACCGCCGCCCGAGGCTAATCAGCATACGGGCCCTGGGCCGCGGCCAGCCCTTAGCCGGGATCGTGCGCAGGATGGAGCTCGAGATCCCCGCCATCGAACTGGGCCGAGGCTTCGTAGAATTCGCCTTGCCTGGCGTTATGCTTCTCGACAATCGTCGCCTGCTGTTGCAGGGCGGCTAGACTGCGTGTCCCGCAACGTCCTGGCTGCCGCTGGACATGATCGCAGCTCCCGGTCAGTGACAACTGGCACTTCTAACAACCTCTTGGAACAACCGGATTCTTCAGGACCAGGTCGGTAGTGGTCAGCCGCGACTCAGACGGACTCGTTGACTTTTTTCCTCCAGCATTTTTTTTTTTTGCATTAATCAGGACACTCCGTCCAAGGTGGTCGTGGAACAGTACTCGTGTGGTGTGTGCCAATGTCGGGGTTCCAGCGGCGGAGTCGACCAACTTGCATGTAGAAGTAGAATGCTATGTCATGAGAATTCCTCACTGTGAGAACTTTCAATTCTTCCTTGTCTCCTCACCTTGCACCCCCCCTCCCTTGTGTGTTCAAAACTCTCCTCTCAAAATAAAATGTGCCAGGCAGCCTATAGCACTCTAAAAAAAAACGTGTCATCCTAGTCTCTTTGGGGGGTCACTTATCACTGATCTGACATCTTTTTTAGGTGTAAGGTTATGCTAGTTCTTGGAGACTAACTATTTATGCTTTTGCACATAGTGTAACGTTATGCTTCTAATAGCCTAAACTTGCACTGCAATAAGAAGAGGAACTTTAAGCCAGCTAGGTATAACATTACGGCTTCCTAAGAGGGGCAAATGCTAAAGACAGCATAAACATATCCTAGCATGAAAGGTGCAAGCTTGCACCTTCAGCAGGTGAATTTATGCTACGTCTAGAAGTGCAAAGCTACTTTGTCAAAAACTAAACTTACATCGACAAAAACAGAGCGAAGTTTGCGCCCCTGTGGTGCTAGCGTATACCCTCACAAGGTGGATAATGTTACCCTTTTAAGAGTATAAGGTAATGCCCAATTGCAGAGGCTATCTATGCACTATCCGGTGGTATATATATATATATATATACTGTCCACACAAGAGCCCTGTTACCCTTCTGTAGCGTAAACCTGCCCACTGAATGCAGGACTAAAGCTGACCCATAGGGTGCAAGCCGTAGTCTTTCTGGAAGTGCAGGCAGTGTTGAAATCTTGAGACAAATCTTACATCTGAGGTAAGCTGTGTCATCTCGTGTTCAGGTGCAGGTACTACTGCAGAATGCACACAGAGGATTTATCAAACAATCAGACAGAAATATACCGTCGTGTTTATTTTTCCACATGCTACACCATATTACAGCAATGGCCCCGGCAGTCTTCTCCATACAGGTGGGGGCAGTACGCGCCATGTAATTGACCTGCACAGAGAAGAAAACATGTAATAAACTTTCCAACTACAAAGCTTAGTACGACGTGGCCACGGGCTTAGTTCATGTCTAAAAATGTAAACTGCACAAAAGGCAGGAATAAAGGGTGATGCATGAAAACAATGCCACAAGTGCAGGCTTCTAACTGTTTATTAATGAGAACCAAGATCAGAAAATATATGCAGAAAAAACAAAAAGACGTCCCAAATAACAAATACTTAATTGCTCGCATATGCTCACATAATCGCAAGCACACTGGCTTGTCAAGAAAAAAATTCATGCTGTGGCCAACAAAACAAAAAACCACTAAGAAATCACAAAAATCCAGAATATTGTTCCCAGCTCTAGGGTCAAACTGTAGGCATCCCCGATGCCGGACTACTGGGAGGGTCGTGTCAAGAAAAAGACGTTTGAAATGGAAACTAGTAAAAGGTTTGAAAATAAAATGCAAGTGAACAAATCCTTCTTTCCATTCTCATGCATTTAGTTCTCCATATTATTTTCATTTACTTTCATTGTTAAATAAGTCTTATCCCTCACCTGCACTTCTACTTGTTTGCTGCTTTTCCATTCCATCATCTATGAATTTTCATTTCTGCTTTCAGAATATGCCTTCCCAGTGGTCTGATTTATTGAGTGGCTAAGGTTTTATGCAGCCCCTGGTCTTCCCAGTGGTCTGATTTATTCAGTGGCTAAGGTTTTATGCAGCCCCTGGTAACACTATGGTTCTGGTCTCTGATGCCACAGTAAGGTTTTCAAAGGTTCTTATCCTACACCTGTCTTCCCCGAGGTGCAGTTGATTTGGCGGATGACGTGTAGCACAAAGTGCAGACGATGGGCACACGGAAGACGAGGCAGGTACAAGGAAGTTCAACTTTATCAAACGTTTAAACACAGGACAGGCACACACACACAGAATAAAACTGAAGCAGCACGCTTGACCCTACAAACACATGAGCTCCAAGCTCTTTTCTCACAGCTTATTGAAACCGCGGCTTGCCACTTCGCTCGTTCGAAGCCCAACGCAAAAAACGAATGAAAATATGCAGCGTGCACTCTTATAGCGTCATCCGAATGTTCGAGAGACGAGCGAGGGCATTGGGAGAGGAAGTAGGTGCCGCGGAACTGACACTGTTGTTCCCCTCTCCGCCCACCTTTGGGACGCTGCTCGCGGCTTCTAGAATCGCTCAGCCGCGCACCGCAAAGTCATGGTCGCGAGAGAGGAGGACCTGGCCCGTGCGCTGGAAAGCAATCGGGAGCGCGCGTGCACACGAAAGCCTTCCAGAGAGTTCCACACTTTCTCTTTCGGCAGCGGGCGCGCCGAGAGCGCCCGGCGCTAGCCGCAGCGGCCTTACATGCCCCACCATAAGAAGATTGCTGGGCTTTTTTGTCCGGCCAATCTGAACACAAACTCAAGGCCGCGACTCGTCGGCTGAACATCTGAAGTTCACATGCACAGTTCTAATGTACTGTCGATTTCCAACGTGCACTGCTTTTGCGGCAAGTCCAATATCTAGCAGTTTTCACAGTGTGACGAACAATGTCTTTGGGCGGTTCGCAAATCATCCACGCACACAATGGCAAACATATCCATACAGGTGAGCGGGAACGTTGACGCCCACCAGCGTGCGTGACTCAGGCTTACATAATAGACTAATCTTGCCAAGTAGAATTCGGGAGCTGGGAAAACGCGTCGGCGTTTCCATTAGACGACCCTTTTCTGTTGCTGACTGTGACATTATACCGCTGCAATGCAAGCGCCCACCTGGCGAGTTTGGCGCCATATGCCGTACTCGTGGTAAGATGGGAAAGAGGGTTATGGTCCGACACTATGCGAACCTGTTCTTCGAATACCCAGTGCTCGAATTTTTCCAGTGACCAAATAATTGCAAATGCTTCTCGTTCTATTGTGGACTAACGTGCCTGAGTTGGGGTGAAGCGGTGGCTGGCAAATGCGATAGGCTTCTCCCGGCCATCTTTCCCCATTTGCGCGAGACAAGCATCAGCTGTAATTTTGGAGGCATCTGTAAAAAGCCAGAACGGCTGTTCTAAGTCTGGCGTGCTCAGAGACATCGCATGGCAAAGTGAATTTTTCAGCCATTCCAGTGCCCGCAGTGCCTTGGCCGACCATGGATTCAAGTTGGGTACCCCTCGCTTCGTCAAGGCTGTTAACGGCGCTGCTACCTCTGCGTAGTTCTTTACGTACTCGCGGCAGTAGCTGCAGAGCCCAAGGAGACTGCGAAGCTGTTTTTTGGTGGTTGGTGGCATGATATCTCTAATCGCCGCTAACTTTTCTGGGCCCGGCGAATGCGTTCCACCACCTACAACTTGGTTGAGGTATATAATGTGACTTCACGCAATTTGGCATTTCTCCGCATTCACCCGAAACCCTGCCTTACGTAGGCGGAGAACTGCATCTAGCTGTTTCAAATGGTCATGCCATGTCGCGGAGAATATGGCTATATCGTCTAGGTATGCCAAGGCATAATCTTGGTCTTTTGCCAGCACTGTGTTCATGATCTTTTGAAACGATGCCGCCGCATTCTTCAAGCCGAATGGCATGACGCGCCAGGCATATTGACCGTCATGCGTGGCAAAAGCAGTCATATGCCGACTCTCTGGGGCCATAGGTACTTGCCAGTACCCACGACGTAAGTCTACTAGCGTGATGAACTTAGCATGTCAGACTTTCAGTAGAAGCTCTTGTGGGTGTGCCATAGGAAATGCATCGGCGCATGTAGCCGCATTCAAAGTGCGATATCTATGCAGAGGCGCACTGAACAGTCTTTCTTCCCGACGCATACGACGGGGTGTGCGTACTTGATCTCGATTGGGTAAATCAGTCCCATTTCCGAGAGTTTGTTTACTTGTCGACTGACTTCGGTCTTTAGAAGCTCTGGGACTCTATACAGGAATGACCATTTAGGTTGGTGCCCATCTTCTAGCCCGATGCGATGCTTTCCGACCTTTGCAATACCCGGCATCTCGTGAAACAGGTCCCAGTATTTCGCGAAGACAGTCCCTACATCAGCGCACTGCTTCTCACTTAAGTGAGCTAGTTTTTCCTGAGTCAGCGCAGCAATACTTTTACCATGTGGTATGCGGCGTGTGTATTCTACTTCCCTGAACTCTGCGTCTTCATCAAGAACGACACCCATGTGCCCGGTTCTAGTTTAGTACGGTCGGTGGCGATTTGCATGTACAGTGGAGCTTGTACGCCCTCCAATGTCGATCCGCTAAGAATGCTCCCTTTCGCGCGCAATAACTGTAAAGGAGCCCCGCCACGTTGGCGCTAGTTTTGTGTCACGATCGGTGTCGAAGAGCAGTACACGGTCCCCGACATCAAACGTTTTCTGCCGTGTCGCCCGGTTGTAAGACTGCGCGTAGCTACCCTGCCGCGCGCTTGCTGTGAGCCCGGCCTCGTCCGCAGCGATCTCGAGTTGTTCGCGTAACTGCTTCAGATATCGCGCTGGTTCCTCCCGTAAGGTCCCCAGGAATGGCACTTCACCTGTCCAGGTTCCTAGTAGAATCGCGAGCAGTCCTGTCGGGTTTCTACTGTAAAGCAACCTGAATGGTGCGACACCCGTTGTTTCGTGGGGGACTTCTCTATATGCCCAAAGAACATAAGGGACCAACCTAGCTCCGTTTCTTAGGTTTTTGTATGACGTGGTACAGCATATTTTTTAATATGCGGTTCCATCTCTCCACCGTGCCATTGCTCTCGGGATGCTCTGGCATGAAAAATCGAGGTGAACAGCCTAGCCTAGACACCACTTCCTGCGTCACTTGTGATTTGAAGTTTGTCCCTTGGTCCGAACATATCACTTCCGGTACGGCTAAAGATCTCTAGCATGGCACTGCATTTTGCCTTCGCTGGTAACGATCGCAAGCACACAACTTCTGGCCAGCAGGTACAGAGGTCGACAAAGCAAAGGGCATACTTGTGTCCTCGGGGCAACGGTACCTCAAGAGGTTCAACCATGTCGACATTTACGATCTGGAAGGGGTGTTCAGGTCTGGAGGTCTGGTGAGCGGTGTAATAAGGATTCTGTCAGTTTGGAATCTATCCGACCGAATCTGACACGTGTGACACGTTTTACAATGCTCGGCCACGTCTGCTTCTAGTCCAGGCCAGAAGAAGCTGTATTTTATTCTGGCTTTGGTCTTCTTCGGGCCCAAGTGGCCTCCCCACAGTGAGTCGCGTGCCAGCGTCAGTACATCCTTCCGCCTTTCAGCTGGCGAAACAAGCTGCTTCACCTTTGTGCCTATGATTTTGTCCTGATGGAAGAGTAGCCCGTCAGACACAAACATTCCCCCTTCCCTTCTTTGGCATCGGCCCACACTTTTGTCAAGCTGTCGTCGCCAATTTGAGCCTCGCGTAATTTTACACGTTGACTCGCCGCATCGCGTGCATCGGCGTCTTGTTCGATCACCGTATCGGGGGTCATATCGGGGCTTTCCTCACATGCTGTCGCCTCAGAGTGCTCACGGCACGTAGTCTCCTGAATATTGTTTGTAGGCACAGTCGCAGTGAGCTGGTTTACGGCCCGTGTCTCACTGCCGTGGTCCAGTTGCTGTATTAGCTCCCAGTCCTCTCGCGTGATCCAGCAATTCAGGTCTTTCGAGAGCTCGTTGGTAAGGGCGCACACAACGTGTGCTCTCTGGGGGGTCTCCACAGTTAGTCTCTGACGTCTCAAGTTTGATCCTGCCTGCAGGCTTGCGATATTCACTCGGCACAATGTCTTCCCTAACCACAGTAATCTCCGCGCCCGTGTCGACGACGGCGTTGGTGGTCACACCGACGCATTCTATCTCGACTTCTTGTAACTTAGAGGTCCGCACGCAGTCATTCTCTGCTTGTGTTTTTATCTCGGCGACCAACGCGTCGTCACCTTGAACAATCTCACAAGCCCCTCTGCTTTCCTCCGTTGCTACTGCCACCCTGTTGGTTCGCGCCCCCTTTGCGGTGACGTTGTCCTTCTTGCGATTGGCGATCTGCCCAGAGGCCAGAAAATTTCTAGCGATATGCCCCTCTTTGCGACATGCGAAGCAGCCCGTCCGCTTTCTGGTGCTTACTTCGCTCTCCTTGGGGCTCTCAGGCGCTGTCGAAATTGGCCGCACCGCTCTTCCTTTGCCCTTAGCATCCTCGAACGTGTCGAGATCGCACGCCAGCTACTTAGGTGTAAGCCACTTTTCGCCCTCGCGCAGACAGATATACTCTAATCCTTCAGCGCTAAAGCCGCATTTTATGCGGTCTGCTATCATTAGAGAAACTATTTCTTCTTTTGTTTCCGCCTTTCTGGCTCGGAGGTAATAATCAAAGTAGGTACACGTACGGGAGGCAAACTGCATCCAAGTCTCAACCTTCCCCTTACATGCCTTCTCGAACACTTGAAGTATTGTGACGGGGTTAGCTTTAGCTCGCTGAGCACTGCGGCCTCGAGTGCCGCGGCCTCGAGTTCGTACTCGAGCTGCGATTGGTTCATTGTGAATGTGGCGTCTTTCTTTCGCGCCTGTCCCTGGAGCGTCAATCTGACTAGAGCCTGTCCCTGGAGTGTCAATCTGAGTAGTGTCTGTCCCTGGAATGTCAATCTGACTACTTCCCCCTGCTTTGTTCTTACCCACTCTTCGCCAGCCAACACTACGCACCTCCCAGCTCTAATGCCTGAGCTACACACGCCAACGGACGAAAGAAATCCCGCTCACCTAAGCAACCGTAGCTCCTCCCCGCCGATTCGCTCCTCTCTGTAGGGGCCACTACTTGACATCGGTGACTCGGACCGCTGCCGGTTGTGGTCCCTAGGTCCCCTGCACACGTCCAAGACTCCGCTCCCTCGTTGAATGACCGGTGGTCTAGATGAGCGCAGGAAGACGTTGCGCCTGGCTCACGATACGGGCTGGCTCTTGCGGAGTGCCGGTGGTTGCCAAATCCTTGTCGACTGCGCCAGTAAGGTTTTCAAAGGTTCTTATCCTACACCTCTCTTCCCCGAGATGCAGATGATTTGGCGGGTGACGTGTAGCACGAAGTGCAGACGATGGGCACACGGAAGACGAGGCAGGTTTAAACACAGGACAGGCACACACACAGGGAATAAAACTGAAGCAGCATGCTTGACACTACAAACACATAAGCCCCAAGCTCTCTTCTCACGGTTTATCGAAGCCGGAGCTTGCCACTTCACTCGTTCGACGCCCAACGGAAAAACCGAATGAAAACATGCAGCGCGCACTCTTATAGCGTCGTCCGAATGTTCAAGAGATGAGCGAGGGCACTGGGAGAGGAAGTAGGCGCCACGGCACTGACACTGTTGCTCCCCTCTCCGCCCACCTTTGGGACGCTGTCGCGGCTTCTAGAATCGCCCAGCCGCGCGCCGCTAGGTCAAGGTCACGAGAGAGGAGGACCTGTCCGCGCGCTAGAATGCAATCAGGAGCGCGCGTGCACACGAGAGCCTTCCAAGGAGTTCCACACTTTCCCTTTCGGTGCCAAGCGAGCCGAAAGCGCCCGGCGCTAGCCACAGCGGCCTTACATCCGATATATGTTTTGTAGCCCATGATGTGAATAAAAAGGGAAGTGTAGGTGATTAGCTAAGTGTCAGTGGTATTGCCAGCTGTAATTATCAGTATGTTCTGCTTTCCCTGCATACATTACCTGCGAATTCATTTCCTATTAGTAAACAACAGGAGGCTTGTGCCTGCCATGGCTTTTCTGGGTGCATCCCATTGTCGCTGCCTTTTGAAACAGTTTAAATTCCTGGAAAAAGGCTTGGACATGACAAAAGCCCATGCACTATAAATTATAATAAGGAAGAGGACGCACTCCTTTGTCAAGCCAATCTAATACCCCTTTCAAACGGCATTCCTAAAAGGAGCAAAAGCTTAAAAGAGCAGCGACGCAGCTACACGGTGCAGCCCAAAGGTTTAACTGTCGTTCAGGCTTAGCACCTGCTGCTGTGCTTGAGCCGGCTGAAGTGAGTGTTTTAAAATTAAAGTGTATTCTGTTCATTCGTTGAGCTCGCACAATTTTTTTTCATTCTAACTGCTTCCTTAAAAGAACTGCAGCAGCTACTCTCATCAGCAGCAGCAGGTTTTGTGTACTGCCTTGGCCACCAGGGGCACTCGGTGTTGCTGCAACACTTTCACTGCCTTAAAATCTGGGCATAAAATATAAACACCCGTAGTAAAAGCAATGCCAGATACACCTTTCGTATTTAAATAAAACATGTTTTCAAACATTGTTGGCTGTATCTATTTTTTTACTGCTTTTACTTTTTGACAATTTGTTGCACTGTGATCACAGGTTCTCGAAGGCCGCGCCTTTGGGCTCCAAAAGTCTCTGACGGGCGCCTGAGCCTCCAAGGCCCTTAGCGGCAAAGGCGCAACATTTGTGCCGTGCAGCTGCACTCCTTACGCCTTTGGATATAAGGACCTGAATCTCAAAGGCCTTTGCGGTGCCCATGTGACAGGGATATAACAGGGGTATATAAGGGGTATGTGAGAGGGGTGACAGGGGCTTACCAACTCGCCCAAATTTAAGCTTTACTCAGGGGTATAAGGCTTTTTGGGTGCACCTCCTAACATCACCTAATGTTGAAATAAAGGCATTTGTATCTGTTTGTATTTTAGGGTACCACTCCTGGTAAACAAGGAAATGTTTCTGGCTAAAACTGAAGTAATTGCCAGGCCAGCTTACACAGCTAAAGAGTCGTCTCCACTCATGTGGTAATCAGATGACGTCGTACACACAAAATTATAGGGATTATTATAATAAATGTAGCTTTAGTTCAGGTTCATAGCTGCATGGTTTTACACTACGTTTCTCTACATTATGCCTGTGCAAAAAGCTTTGCTTACTCAACCAGCTTTTACTGAAACACTACATTAATTACAGAGGCAGCATAAAATAATCTCCTTCTAAAGCACTATTTTTGCTCGAACAAATTCTACACCTCGACTTTTTATATACATAGTGCTGCTTTATCCAATGCTTGCAGAATATGCAGCAGCAGTAATTCTCATGAATTACATTTTGCCGGAACAGTAGAATGCAACCTCATATTATGTAACATTTTTTCAGATGCTTAGCATGATTAAACTGTAAATATTGACAGACAGCATGAGAGAATGGCTATTAGAACAGTTACCTTCCATATCTGCTGTCACATGCAGGCCACCTGAGCTTAATTAATTTTTAAGTTCACTCCATTGTGAAAATGCAAAAATAATATGGGTTCACATCAGCTATGGAAATTATTCACATCAGTGAACATCACCTTCCTGCTGAAGAAGGAAGTGTTCACAGTGCAAAGGAGACAAACAGTCTCGCATAGCTGCACATCAAATTTAGCTTTACATGCAAAAACAGTGCTAGTCATATCTGTTTAGTAGCATGCCAGCCTGCCAAGGATTCTGTGCATGATTTTTTTCTGACTTTTCCTGCACATGAATTGCAGGCAGCGCCCCTCAACTAATTCAATATGGAACCTTTGCTGAAGTCCAGCCTACTTTTTCAAAAAAAAAAAAACTGCATTGATACTTCACACAACAAAAAAGATCACAATTATTCAATCCAATATTCAAAAATTCCTTCACTACTAAATCCTCCAAAACAGCCAATGGTTCCAAAATCTGTCTAATAGAATGGCTGTAGCTGCACAAAATAGTATACTATGTTCACTGATGGACATCAAGCAATGATGAGCTTGCTGCAATGTCATAATTACATAATAAAATACATACCACACAAATCTAGTCTTGACTACTTGTGCGGTTTTGAAGAAGCCAGGCTGAACTTCAGTGCCAGGAGCAACAGTGCTTGTGTGCCTTTGCATCCCTCCTGCTGCCAGGAGCACTGCAAGAGAAACACCATTGATGGCATTAGTCTAACGGTTGGTCATAACTTGTATAATAATTAAACCACATAATGGCAGCGCACATGCTCAAGAAACAGCAGGAATATTTTGACAGTGAGAAACCACAACATTTCAATCAAAATTTTATCCAGAACAGCACTTGTCACGTATTTATAAGAGACGTAACTGACGCAGTGCACTAGTTTATACTGGACAGCTGCTCGCACAGTAAGCATAGACAAACTTCTTACACTACAATCGCTGCATACCAGTGAATTGTCACTAAGTGCCTGACATAATTAACTTATTGTCTAACAACAGCAAGTGTAGAAGAAAGAAAGAACTATATTGTTACTGCGTACGAGGTTCAAAATATTCATAACAGAAAAAGCTTAGAAACTACACTACAAAGTCTACAATCTCACACAAGGATTGCGTGCTGAACTGAACTTAAGAGAATACAAGAGCACAAAAAGAGGTGACACACTGTATGCTTTTGTGGTCAAATGTTTGGTCACCAACTAGCCCAGCCCTTTTCACTTGCAAAAAAAACTAAAAAAGACCACTTTTCACCATTAGTCCTCAGCCTGACTGAAGGATAAGTTATTAGCACCATTCGTACACGCACCTTCCATTCGAATACAGTAAAACTGCTGGCATGATAAGTCACCCTCTGGGTTAGCAAAGAATATTGCAAGGTGTGTGCGAAAAAGGCCGCACGCCAGGAAACGCACAACACAAATGAGCTGCGAATTTCTTGACTATCAACGTTCCACGTTTACTGTTTTATCGTTTGCTTTCTGCTCAACAGTAAAAAAAAAAAAATTACGCCGTCCATTTACACACGAGAGAAGAAAAAAAAAAGCGACCTGGCAGGTGGAGTCTTCTTGTAGCGCTAAAATTATAACAGGTTTACTGTCCAATGAGAATCAGATACAGTGCTGCGGTAGATATGAGCACTTCGCGCAGTACGTCGTGCCACAGAAGCGTGCACGCTAATTTACTCGCCCTTTTATGAACGGAGACTGCTTTAGACATACCTCATCCTGAATGGTCGTCAGGAGGGACAAACACGTTGCGTTGAAGAGACGACAGGCAATATTCTTGCGCGGAGGATCCGAAGGGTCAGAGCCTGCAGCGAAAGAAAGCATTGAGAATGATCGTGCGTTGTACACGAATCGGCTCCCTCCGGCCCCTACGGAGTCAGTTCAAAAAAAAAAAAAAAACAGCAACAAGTACCGGCTCGCGCACACAATCAATGATAAAACATCGTTATTCAATACACCATAATTTGATGGTAGGTGAAAACCACGTAAGACCAAACGAAAAGGTCACTTACATGTACGGTTGAAATTTGGCGCAAAGAATCCGTACGATGAGCTCGCCGCGAAGATCTGGCGTGCGCTGTTTCTTTCAGACGTTGACCCTTTCGCGAAGGTGTCGCTGTCGCTCACTGCAGCGGCACGCAGCCATGAAGCGTGCACGACGAAGTAATCGCACAACCGAATTCAAAAAGCGTTGTAAACAGCTAGACAGCTACGGACTACGGTGGCTACGGCTAGAATCAGCGGCAACAGCGGCTTCTTCTTCGACTTTAGGAGTGCAAATAGCCAATCCAAATAGACAGACACGTGACCTAAAGAGCGAAGGGAAAAGTTTAAAATGTAAAAAAAAAAAGAAACAGTGCTTCGCGTCTTCTGTTCGGCAGGGAGCCGCGCTTGCCCTCTTTTCTTTTTCTCCTCTGACTGAGGGAACGTCACCCAACATGTTTCCCAGCAGTGCTCCACGGTAACGCTGCCCGCATGCGGGGCGACAGGCTTCGGCGTTTTCAATGTGCGGGTTGCTTGCATTCTTCTTACATACGCCCCCCTCTGTCCATGTTGCCCTACCCATGCGGCATACATTTTTCCGCGTTCTCGGGGCGCCCATAGCTCTTCCGCTCTCAGGGACAAGGAGCGCGGCGAGACTTTTCTTTACTCGACTGTTCCTCATCTTCCTTGCAGTATGCGTTAGCTTTTCTAGTAGTAGTACTGGTTTATTTTAAAAAAAAAGAAAAAATGGAAGGAAAAGATTGTTGCCGGGACACAGGGAGATGATAGCGAGGAGAAATATATTGCCAGCTATTACGCAGTATCGGTAAATACGAAGATGCTACCGTAAATGTGGTCTCATTTATGTCGCATACGGGAGGCACTGCGAAATGACTATCAAAAATTTTCCTTCCTGTGTGCTGAAGTTATTCATAGAACTCGCGAAAACAGCGATGTAAATGCTATAGCATTACTGATTGCACGTCAGATGCAGTAACAGTTTGTAATATTGATATGAAATTTAAACTTTCTTTGTTGCTTATGGGCCGCACGCTTCAGGAGATTCCGAATAAAGAAAAAAAAATCAGCTTTGTTTCGAAGTAGTCTAGTAAACCCGTACCGAGTATACAGAAGTTTCAGGTAAACGAAGGGAATTCAACACATTTGAACTTTTGAGGAAGATAGCGCAGAGGAGGCTTTCAAACGACAGTCGACCACTGCTTATGCAGCAGTTCTCACCTCTCATCGCTCGAGTGTACGCGCAGTTCTCGAAAAATTTTCAAGGATGGGTCTACTGAGCAGAAATTGAGCACTGCCAGCCCAAGCACGTGTTAAGACTCTTCGAGCTACAGGCAGTGCGGGCGATTCCGTCTATTATACGCGCTTTAATTTTATTGAAGCTAGGTAACAACCACCACTGAATTTGGGTTGTTGTTAAAGATGGGTTCATCAGTGCGATACAATGCGTCGTTTATTTCAGTTTTATTTGTGCGTACAAGATAAAGTCTCAATGATCCGAAACAACTTACGATGATGAAGGAAAGCCTGTCTGTTTATGCGCCAAAGCTTCATTTATTTTCGAGCTTGGGTCTTCGGGTTGCGCCTATCCAGTGCAATGTAGTGTTCAATGCTTATCATTACCCTTTAAAATAAAAAGTTATTTCCTGACAGATCAGCCATTCCATCAGAATTCGCAATGCACTGCCGTAATAATAGCGCCTTGGTTACTGTTTTTTGTGGCACCCAGTTTGTTGCTGAATTTAATGCTTTCATTGCACTACTATGAAAAAAAAAATGGAGACGGCTACATTTCTGCCCATCTCCACTGCTTGAGTGCATTAAAGCTGCGCGAAACAACTTAAAAGCTAAAAATGACGTACGCGTACACTGAGTTTAAGTTAATTTCTACTCTTGTAAGCATGCAGCACAATTTCAGCAAGAAACCCGAAAGAGCCAGGTTCGTAATAGAATTAAATTGCGTTGGTCGCCTCGCTTTCGGCTTATCAATTTAAAATAAGCTGAAATCAAACTGATTCTGTGTGAAACATTTGTAGATGCCAAAACATGACCAGGAAATGCAGCAGTCTTGAAAACTGATTACTGTGGGCTTCGCTATGTACTGTAGAGAGAAAGGATCCGTAAACTTGTATGAAACGAAATGTCTTTTACGCTCCGTTGAGGAGTTTCAGAGAGATCAGCTAAACTGCAATGTTTAGTCCATATTCACAATGCACTTGAGCTGCCGAATTATTCTTTCCCTAGTTCTTGTCTTTCAGCGTTCTTAGTATTAGTGGTGAAGATGATGCATTTATCAGCGAGTACGGCTCGTTTTTTGTCGAAATGAGGCAGAAATATGAGAGTGCAATTTATTTGGGATCTGAGTTACATTACAATATATTCTCCGTTAACATAAAATTACTACGTCAACAATATCACTCGTTCGTGAGGTTTCGATTTAATAACTTGTATGCATGTTAACCTCAATCCTTTTTTTAATCGTCTAGCATTGGTGATATTCCAGTTAAGACTCGAGCGTCTTTAACGAGCAACGCACTATGGAGGACATTATCGAGGCGTTAAAATGATGATTTCGTTCAGAGCTGCAATTGGTCAGCGGAGTGACACAGAACCCATCATGCCGTCGGTCTTTGCCAACTTACTGCTCTTTTTTTAAAACGATACCCAATCGTAAGTACGAAAGCACATGCGCCGAATATTAGTTATTATTTTGATCGTTAGCAGCCAAGAGCATGCTTGCATGCGTGATGGTTGTAGTGGCTGATCGCAGCATATGCACCTTTTTCCAGTAACGTTCTGCGCATGCGCCAAGCCTCCTCGTCCGCCATATTTATCGACCATGTTAGGCGAAAATGGGGAGGAGATCGCTGCACGTGTTCTTCCACGAAACACGCTTCCGGGCTTCAGTGGTAGCACCTTCTGGGCCCTTGCAGAATCGAGGAGGCGCGGTCACTTTCGCCGGCGTCCTTTAAGTCACTGATCAAAAGGATCAATGCAGGGGGGAGCGTGTGTCCACAGATGACTCACGCCTACCTGCTCTGGCTAGGCGAAGCCAGCATAGCTCTTAACTATTGTCCTGAAAATAACCCAGCCAACCCGCTTTAAGGAGAGGGCCATCTTCGAGAGGGGAGGGGGTGCGGGATGCATACTTTGTTTCAGTGCACGTTAAAGAACCCCAGGTGGTCGAAATTCCCGGAGCCCATCACTACGGCGTCTCTCATAGCCTGCCTTGTCACACGGGCAGTCGCTTTTGGACGTTAAACCCCATAAACCAAACCAAACCATACTTCGTTGTACAGCGTCTTCGCGCAGGGGGAACAGAGCTGGTTTTAAGAGAGTAAAAAATATGGTTTAAGTTTTCCGAAACAGGCTAACGACGTCCAAGTGGGTGTGACGTTTCTGGCGTTCGCTCACTGGCGACGTGTGTAACTGTCGTCAGTGTCCACGTCGTCGTCTCTGTCACTGCCACTAAATTGCGATAAATAAATCGTCTCTATCACTCTCCGATTAAACACCCTCCCCTTCGCGTTGCTTTCTTAAAACTGGTCTGCTTCACTGCCTTACAAGCTAGGATTGTCGGCACTGCACATGTGGCTCTTTGGCAGCGCCTTCGTCTTTTCAACGTGCAGCGGATCCACAACTTCTTCCTGTATGGCTCATATATCTTCATCTGCGACGAGGTGACTACGACTCATAGTCTTTTTGCACAATTGCAACGTTTCTAAGTTGACGCTGAAGCCGTCTTCGACGTCTGATGTATGCGCCGGGCATCGCTAGGTCCTCTAAAACTGCGAACGTCATAAATTGTACTGTTAAGCACCTGTCTTGCAGACGAACCTGGACAGGCTTGCGTGGTCAGCGCGCAAATTCTTTTTTTCTTAGTTGTATGCATTCAGGCTCCGTTGGCCCGAAACCTCACGTATAAGGCAAGAAGTATTTCCTGTTTGAAGGACCACATCAATTAGCGAGACAGTGACCTGAGCTCCAGGTAGTGGCAGTATAGCAGCTCACTATTCTAGAGGCTGTGCGCATGCCGACGTCGATCTCAAATTCCCAAGCACAATTAACATCTAAACGGCGGAGGAAATGCCAGTAGAATAAATGCAACGCTAATCCCACCAGAAGCTCAAAACTTCAAAACCTGAAAACTTCGAAATGTAATCGATTTTTTTTTTTCGCTGTTGCGTGCATTGGCTGAAATGCATGGTGGGCTCAGTGCAGGAAGAGATTAAAAGAATACGCGTGTCTCACTCGGTTCACACCTGTGTCGATGTAAATACAGTGTACAAACCCTTATTTATCTGTTTCAAGTTCCTCTGCGTAACCAGGTCCCCGACCTACTCGTTCCTGCTCTGACCCCGGCCACAATGCCCGTGGATCCCAACACTATAGGCGCCTGTCTTTCTTTGAGCGGGTGACGTTCACCGATTCCTTTCGTTCCATTTGCAGAGTACACGACCTAGAAATATTGTCCATCGTGTACGAGAGGGGCGAAACGGAACATTTGGTTTAGCACCACACACCCTTGTCTAAGGCTCACGAACGGCGCACTGTGGATGCACTGGCTCATAGTTCGAAACAATACCTTATAGGAAGTGCACTTCTGAACGGATCGTCGCTTACTTGTAGCTGCAATAATGTCCATCATCATCATCATCATCATCATCATCATAATCATCGTCAGCCTTACTACACCCACTGCAGGGCAAAGGCCTCTCCCATGTCTCCAGTTAACCCTTTCCTCTGCCTACAGCTGCGGCCACCGTATCCCCCGCAAACTTCTTAAATCCCATCCGCCCACCTAACCTTCTGCCGCCACCAGCTATGCTTCCCTTCTCTTGGAATCCACTCCGTTACCATTAAGGACCAGCGGTTACCCTGCCTTCGCATTACATGCCCTGCACAAGCTCATTTTTTTCCTGTTGTTGGACTAGGATGCCATTAGCCCGCGTTCTCTGACCCACTCTGCCCTCTTTATGTCTCTTAACGTCACACCTATCATTTTCCTTTCCATAGCTTTCTGCGTGGTTCTCAGTTTAAGTTGAACCCTTTTCGTTATCCTCCACGTTTTTCGTTATCCTCCACAAGAAGCCGACGTATCCTCCGCTGGTGCATGTAGAGTCGGGTACAAAAGTCCCTAGACCACGTGATCCGCAAACAAAGCCGATAGCTCTATTACTAGCCGTCGGTTGGAGACCACACTTGTGAAAGTAAAAAATCCTCTTTTTTTCCACCTCAGCAAATGTGAACTCTAGACAGCTGTTAATAATAGAGCTATCTGCTTCGCTTACGGATCATGCGGTCCAGAGACCTTTGTCCCCGACTGTACATTTGGCAGCAAAGGTTTATGAACGGGATGTGGGCGTGCGGAAGGAAAATGCTGTCGGTGCAGACACGAAGGTTATCGCCGGAAGCGCCTGTATGAGGGGGCGTGCATGTTCTGCCCGCCGGCGTCAATACCAGTCGACTGGGTCGCGAGGAAGCGCTGCATTGAATTTGTCCCCGAGCACACGTATCCCGTAAACTTTTGCTGCCGACTGTATGCTGCTTCAGTTATGATCCGCATGCACTTTGCACGGCGGTCATCTGAGATTCCTCTTTGCGCTGCCGCGCTCTCTTTGCGTGAGCAGCGGTCTCGTTTGCGTCATTGCCCCTGATGCTCGGCGTTGCATGTGGTGGGCGGCGGTCGCACCACGGGAGAGGGCTGCCGGGGTCCTCCTCGCCGCTCGTGCGCATGCCATGCGCGGGGTGGCCGGGGTCCACCGCGGCACTCGGTCGCCCCGTGCAGGATGGGATGCTGGGCGCTGCTGCTGCTGCTCCTGCGCCTCGTTGGTGAGAAGCACTCTGCTGACCCTTTGCGTCCTCTCTTCGCGCTAGCGACTGCGACGAGACCACGGGCGCGTTCTTGGCGCCCCTCGCTTGAACAGGTCTTGCAAAGCAGTGGGTCTCCGGAACGCCTCGAGGTTGGAGATCCCCATGACAGAGCGATTGCGCGCTCACTGTTTCCCGTATTTCCAGCCGGGCTTCTATGAGAAACCTGCACCTGATCGTTCAGGTCGCGGAAGATACACACTTTCAGGACGCACAAAACGCGTGCTTGATGTTCCTTGGCGAGTGCGCGCGCTAGTTTTATGTTGCGGTTATTCGGCGCAGTAAAGTTGAGCGCGACATGACGAAGAGCATGTCGCTTTCAAAATTGCTGTACCATTTCTGTACAGAAAATCAGGGTGAGTGGTATGGTCGTTAACAAAGTCTGCATCGGCATTGCCAGAGGTAACCCTCTATCTCTGAGGGCGCTTACGCTCTAAAACTGCATGTCATGCATGAGGCGTTCACTAAACAAGACAGAATCGCAACGACAGGCACTCCCGTGACGGCTTGCTATCCAAGATGTGGTAGAAATGGAGTTTTGTGGCGCCGTAAGAGCGCTCCGTCCCAATCGGTCCGCTCCAGGCGGAAGTCCCCCCCTTCCAATGTCTAGTGCGCTTTGGGCGGCCGCAGAAGTTGAGCCCGACTGTGGGACATCTGGAAGCCTTCAGCGTGCGCGCCAATCGCTGTTCTGCTCCCGCAGGAGTATAAGGCAGCCCTTTGTTGATGCGTTGTAAGAAAGCGCTGTTAGAATGGGGTTAGGGCGCAATATATGAAGCAATTAGACTTGTACTACACGGTATGAAACATCGTTTAAAGCGTGGTGCATTTTAAGTCAAATACAGCGAAGTTATTTCTACGCCCCCAGAGCAGCGTATTAAACTAAGCGGTAAGCGCTAACGGCAGTTAATTACAGAACGCCAGATTTTCAGCTTTAACAATACTGGGGTAGCGAACTTCGACGGAATAATAACGCTCTCGTTACCAGGTTAGATTACCAGGTAAAATGTGCCCTTCCTGTAGTGTAAACCCGTTAAAAGAACATTAATGGCGGAGAAAGCGCACAACACGTGAAAAAAAAAAAGTGGTAATAGCGGGCACGCGGCAAAGATGCGTGCAGACGAACATTGGTAGGGTTGTTTGTCTTCGATCTCGTAACGGCAAAAGGCGAACTTCAGGGTCTATGCAAATGTGTCACTGTGAGGAGCTGTTGTGACTGCAGTGCTTATCTGAGTTAATTTGTGCATGACTGAGTGAGAAAGTCGAAAACAGGGGCAGGTATGGACATCTAACATTCTGCAGGTCCTGTGGCGAAAAGTTTCTGCATGACAGTAGTGCTTGCCACGGGAGCCCAAAAGCTCATCGGGACGTTCTAGACTGCATTGGGATCTATAGAACTTGACCCTAACCAGCGCGTCTAAATGATGATACAAAAGCGAGACGGTATTTACCCGCTGGGTATCTGCGGGCGCTCGAAATCACGCTCATGTCCAAGAGGTCTAAGACAGCACGCAGTGCCGCTAAGGCGTCATGCCCGGTTACCTGCGCCTCCTTTGGAACCACGCTATCTGTCAAAAGGTTCCAACCCCCGATCACGCAAGCGCTCGATGCAGGGCCTCTCCCGAGTCCTGCACGAACTAAGGGGAGCGAGCCGTCGAGTGTGCTCAGTACACGTGCGGCGTTTGCGTGAACGCCTCGAGCGCAACGGAGACGCCCCACAGGCTTTCACCCAACTCCTCGATGTGAACAGAGCGGGACGAACACGAACGCTTAGCTTAGGCTCGCCTTTTACACAGCAGCGTTGCCGTTGGCAGCTAATGTTTGTTGGATGAGTGCGCTGGGGAACGAATTTATTGCAGCGCCGGGCGACCCAGTCACCCGGTGTTGGCATGGAGGCAGGAAGCAGGCACTTCAGGCGACCGGGTGATCCGACTTCGGTGATGTGTATATAGATATATATACACGCAGAAAGCCGATAGTAACCGAAACCGAGGAGCATAGGGAATGTCCCTTTTTAATGTACGATGTTGATCAATAGAATATTAATAGTGTAATTATTTTATCGCTTATCGTGCGGCCCTATTCTTCAATACACCGCAGCGTTGGCCTAATGGCTGAGCACCCGCCTCGCATGCGGAAGGTGCGGAGTTCGATCCCCAGTGCCGCCGGGTACCCACAGGTGATGTAATGGGTACACGCTTCCCCTGGCCTGGTGCTCGGCTTAATCAGGGTGAAATGCATGGGAAATGCGTCTTTGACCCCACCTTGAGCAAACGAAAAAATGCCTTGTGCCATGGCGCTCTTTGGCCGCAGATTCCCTGGCGCCATACCAGTGTTCACCAGCGCCACTGGTGAACACTCTCAAGGTTAGGACACACGCAAACTTAATTACCCCCGAAAGCAAAAGATCTGACAGTCGTCACCGTAGCTCAGTTGGGACAGCACCGGACGCGTAATTCGAAGATCGTGGGTTCGGTTCCCACCGGCGGCATTGTTTTTTTCTTCGGCTTTTCAAATCAATTATCTTTAAGCGATAAACTACTCACTAATAATCTCCATTGATCAACACCTAAAAAAAAAAGTCCCCTTTGCTCCTTGGTTTCTGTGGCTGTTGGCTATATATATATATATATATATATATATATATATATATATATATATATATATATATATATATATATATATATATATATATATATATATATATATATATATATATATATATATATATATATATATATATATAAGTGTATGTGCGTTGGTTGCACACCCTATCCTCTTAAGTTCTGCGGCCGCCTGTACGTGCGTACTTTAGTTTCTGCCTCTTTCCTTTTTCTTCTTTTCGAGCACATGAGTTGTGTGCTTAGATTTTAGGACAGGTCTAATGTCTCTGTCTCCGAAAGTTTAGACAGGTGCACGCCATTAGCAACAAGAATGCGAAAAAGAAAGGAAAAACAGCGCCATGAAACTTTCTGTGTGCCCCAGGCTGCCCTGTACAGTTGCTCTGCTGCACTGAACTACAACGCTCACAGCGCTTTGCACTTTATGTGGGTGCCAGAGGTTATACAGCTCAGCGTTACCTACGTGCAAAATGCGACATCATAGCGCATGCGAGTAGGTACAGCAGACAACGTTGCTGCCCTATGCTATTGCAGGAGTACAGTGAAAAACCGAAGTTCCTTCAAGCCAGTTATGGCGCTGTCCCCGTAAATTTAACTAAACTAAGCGCTGCGCTAATGACCCCATGACCCATGACCACTGCAATGAACACTGCCGCTCCCAATGCTCGAGTTTCATTAACACTTCTGTTGGGCCTGGTTGGTGCATGAAAATACTACAGATGGTCGGTGTGCGCAAAACATTAGACAATCCACGTACATGAGAGAAACACAAGGACAGGCGCAACACTAACAACATGAACAAAAAAAACTCAAGTCATCTGCGATTACTGGCAACGACGCGAGCGCAGAAACTTAAACTCGGCTGAGTACAGAGATAGTGAAGTATCGCTGATGCATCCTTCAACTTTTTTCTCAACGTGCAATGCCTCGAGAGCCAGCCCCGCGTGTTCATTTCTGCTTCTGCCCAGAATCGCCGTCTCTTCGAATCGTGGTGCACAATTGCTGCAGTCATTAATGTGCGCCACCAGGATGTGCGCCTTTGAAAACTTTATTCTTTACATTTAGCGCATGCTCCCTGAGTCGCTCATTTATACAGCGCCCTCGTTGCCCGATGGAATTCTTTCCACGCGAGAGTGGTAATGCGTACGCAACTCCGGTGGTGCAAGGGACGAAGGTTGTCCCATGCACCGCACGTGGGGGAGCACAGCTTGGAAAGCTTGTTCAGCGCAGAAAACGCCAGGGGGACTCAATGCCTGCTAGCCACTCTCTTGAGTTGGTGGGAGACCTTATATGTAGGTAAGGCACCACCACTGGTCGGTACGTTTCACATTCAGCCGCGGCCCTCTTGCTTGGCGCTCTGGTTTTTTGCTTCTGGATCAGGACCTCAGCCACAGCTGCCAAAAGCGACAAAGGGCAACCTGCTGCCAAAAGCCGGCGCACCTGGCTGTCAAAACTCGCTTGCAATTTATGCACACACGATTTCCTGGGGGCCGATTCCGTGGATGAAGATGCTATGCCCCTTTTCACTATCTTTGCACACTCGAAAGAGGGAGCGGCACGATATCAGGGGGATACGGTGCACTGATTGCGAGTTGTGTGCGGGAGCAGTGTCTTATTTATTTATTTATTTATTTATTTATTTATTTATTTATTGTACATCAGGGCCAGAGGCATTACAGGGGGGGAGTGGGTTACATAGGATAAAACGAAACAATGAATACAATACAGTGCATATTATTGGAACACAAATTCAACCTTCTCTTGAATATACAAAGTTAGCTAGTGCATCGCGAAAACGTAGGTTATCTTCAATGGCTGCGATATCGGGGGGAAGGCGGTTCCACTCGACGAAGTCCGTGGGAGGTGGAAAGAGGCGTTGGTTTGGCATTTTGCAATCCCCACTTATGACGATGAGCAATGCGACGGGAAATGTATCCGGGTGGTGAAATGAAATCTTCATGCAGCGTGACGTGGTGATATACTTCGTGAAAAAGAGTTAAGCGACTAATTTTCCGGTGAGATTTGTAAGGATGGGAGGGAAAGGTGAGCTTTCATTGCTGTGATACTTGCGGTACGGCTTAAATTGGAAAGGATGATAAGAATGGAATTATTTTGGATAAGTTCGAGAAAACTTATGAGGTTTTCGTGTGTAGGGTCCCATATGAATGCTGCTTATTCAAGCTTAGGACGCATTAGTGATTTATAAATCAAGAGTTTTAGGGACGCTGGAGCGGCGGAGAAGTTTCGACGTAAATGCCCTGACATGCGATTAGCGTTATTAGTCACGTATTCGATATGGGTACGCCATGTTAAGCTTTTTGTGATATGAACGCCTAGATACTTATATTCTGTGACAGAATCGAGAGGAATGCCATTCAAATAATATGAAGGAAGAATTTTGTGTTCGCGGGAAATGCACATGAACTTACATTTGTTAATGTTTAATTCCATTTTCTATGTTCTGCATCAGTTAGAGACAAGAGTAAGATCGTACTGGGGAGTGTCTACGTGTCTGTGGTCACTGATTTTCCGGAAAGTTACACAGTCGTCAGCAAAAAGATGGACGGCAGAAGATAGGGTAGAACGAAGGTCATTAATATAAATTAAAAATAAAAGCGGTCCAAGGACGGTTCCTTGCGGTGCACCAGAAATCACGTTAGTAAGCGGTGAATTACTGTCATTAGCGAACACATTAAATTGCCAGCGGTTATGTAGGAAAGATTCAATTCATATGAAGTTTTTTTCGCTTCCTGAATAACACTAAGCTAAAAGGATGGAAGTACATTTGCCACAAAGGGAACAATTTGTTTTAATGAACTCTGTTTGCAGTACCAACAAATCGATCCGGTGTACCGCAACGATCAGTAATAGGTCCTTTGCTTTTTTCCATATACAGTTTGTTTCACCTAAGACTTTACACAATTTTTAAAAATGGGATTCTTGAGTTAGAAGAGTGCTTTTTCGGCACAGCATTGTTAGCGGTGTAGTACATCAGAATACAGCTAAGACGCGCTAACTAGCAGGCTGGTTAACGAATATTGAATAGTTAACTTTTTAACTATTACTGTTAGGCTCCTCAATTATTGAGGTGCGTGTAGCTCACCGTAAGCAATATACATATCAGTTTCTAGAATTTCTAAAAAACCGTTACCCTCGGGCTGTGGCCCAACAAATTTTGGCTATTTCGACGAGTTACGAGCACTAGAGAGGTTGCTTTTCCTGCAAGCTTCTCGAAAGCACATGTATATTCGCGTGATGTAGACAGATTTTGTTGGGGCACAGAGTCAAAGTTAACCGCGTTTTCAAAATTCTAAAAACTGATAGGGATGTTACTTACGGTGGGCTACACGCCCCTCAATAATTCAGGAGCCTAACAGTAATAGTTAAAAAGTTAACTATTTCATATTATTTAAACAGCCTGCTAGTTAGCACGTTTAAGCTCTATTCCGATGTACTATACCGCTGACAACGCTATACAGAAAAAATGCGCTGTTCAAACTCAGTCTATTTTTAAAAGACGTGTAAAGTCTTAGGTGAAACACCCTCTATATTAGTGATATGGGCTCAGGTTTTTCCTCGTAAGTGCAGACGACGCTATTGTGTACGCTAAAATAAACTCCCCTAATGACTAACAGGAACTTAGCGATCACTTGAAAAAATTTGCCTCTGTTGCGACGAGTAGCAAATGGCAACAAATGCATCCAATACATTTTTCATGTGTATGACGCTCAAAAAAGATGAATTAATTTTCTCCTACAGCATCAACGGTGCAGAGTTAACTGAAGTTGAGGATTTTAATACCTAGGAACGCATTTATACAAGACTTGAACTGTTCAATGCATGTCGAAAACATCTGCAATAAGCTTTTTTTTTATTGCGGCGAAAATTCCACGGTGCCACCCCGGAAGTAAAAATAATGGCTTACAAAATGATGTAATTCCAGTGCTGACTTACGCAAGTCATATTTGGCAGCCGTACACTAATAAAAAACATACTAACTGTGAAGGGTACAAAATAAGACCCTCAGTTTTATTTTTAACTCATATGGAATTAAGAGTCCAATCAGTGACCGAACCGTGCTTCTTTCACTCCCTCCTTTATCCCTTCCCTTACGGCGCGGTTCAGGTGTCCAACGATATATGAGACAGATACTGCGCCACTTCCTTCCCCAAAAACCAATTATTATTATTATTATTATTATTATTATTATTATTATTATTATTATTATTATTATTATTATTATTATTATTATTATTATTATTATTATTATTATTATTATTATTATTATTATTAACCGTGGAGCGAACTTAGAAGTCGAGCTGGATTCACGACGGTAAAGCGTAAAATGCAACTTAATATAGACTCCAATTCTTCGTGTTTTGAATGGCGATTACAAGGTCGACCTAGAAAGATACATCACGTACGTTTCAGAATTCTGCTACCACCAGTACAAAACACTAAAAACACATAACACGACTGAATTTTAGAAAAGAATCTTTCAAACACTCATTTCTTGTTCGAAGCATAGATGAGTGGAACACCTTACCAAAAGATGACGTAGGATGTTCTGATATACAAGCATTCACTTACGAAATATCTCTAATTTATCAGAATTATTTTTTCTTATCATTTCACGTGTATTGCTCTTTTGGGCTTTTCTTTGTCGGTTGTCGTTATTCCACGCGTTATATTTGTTTCAAATTACTTCAAGTAATTTGAGTAATATGGTGATGTCCTCTCACTTGCTATTTTTGACTGAGGTGAACTATGCTTTTGTTTGTATTTTGATACATTCTGCCGTTTTTTTTTTCCGAATTGTGCGTATCGTACTGTTTAACCATGTGTAAAATTGTGTAAAATAGCTGCAATGTCCCTTCCGATTATATTCTTGCTTTGTTTTTCATATAACTGCAACTGTCTTGGCATTAGCTGACAGTATGAGTAAATAGGTAATGTTAATACCTCTGATACAGTGTGAGCATGTGAAGGATCCCATGAGCGTAGGTTCCCATGGTCGTAGTGTTTTGGCCACGAGAACGGCTGGTCTTGTTGTCATACTGGGGAGCTCGCCTGCCTTGCTAAGCTGTGTGTGACCAGCTTTAGCCTCTCCCCCGCTATGTTGAATGAAAGATATAATGCTTAATCCAGTGCACTTCCGGAAAGAAATTAATTAGGCAGCACCGGATGGAGACTGAACTTCTCGGCATTATTTTGTTCAGCCTACAAATTTCCGAAAGACTGGCTTTTGATTAACACGGCGAAGAGAAAGGGCACGTGACAAAAAAAAAGAAAGAAAGCTTGCAAATACATTTGGATACACCCCCCCCCCCTCCCCCCGCTCATCCATTCTTGGCGGACCATCTCCATCAAATTATTGCGGTTTATCATTCCCCAGACGAAATTTTAAACAGCCAGGCTGAAAGCCTGGACGTACCGTATCCAGAGGAGCGCAGTTTTACTTGTTCCTTAGATCGCGAAAACTCCAGCGTGGTCATAGAAGCGAAGAGGCCCGGCGCATGCACGCACGCATGGAGGCCAGCCAGCCGGAGATGAGCACCGCGGTACGCATGCACTCAAAGCTCAACCTTTCGCCCAAATTTTTTCACTCTCAAGTCCAGGATTCTTGGACATCAGTTTTATTTGCGAGGCAACTGTGAAATATTGTAAGATACTGCTACGGAAACATTCAAGGTAGTGGTCCAATCTTCCGATGCGCATCGGATGCGCATCGAAATCGTTCTTTCAAACTTTGTCCTTCGCTCACATCTAGTATACTTAAGGCTGTCATAGAAGCCCAATGGGGAACGTTTTGACGATAGCGAAAACGTTAATAGGAAAAGCTACAGCCTCCCGAGGGGAGATTTGCGGATATATTGATTGTTACAATGGAATCTTACGATATGTGAAAAAAAAATGCGTTCAGAAACAATTTCCCATCGAAAAATGCGCTCGTTCAAAATTTCTGGGCATGACTCTCGCGCTCGTTTCATGAGTAGCTCTAAACAAAATCTGAATTTATTTCACGCGCGCCGCTTGCAATAGATGGGTGATCCGTGCACGACGCACGTATAGCGCCGACACTGTGAGTCAGTTTACAGTGTGTCCAAGTTTCACTGGTGCATTTCGCCGCTGTACCATTGAAATCGGCTGCAGTGGTTCAGAAGTTCAGAACTTAACCTGCGCCCCGAGACCTTTACCGCGCGGCGAGTTAGCGGCGAGCAGAGCTAAGAGATATGCATGGCCGGCCATTCCATCTCAATGCCGTTCCGTCGCCCTTTGATATGCCGTCCTAAATGTATTCCAACGTATTCTTTGACCCATTTCTCAGTCCGAGGAACACGACGATATAAGGTTGCACCATTTGTGGCGCTCGTGCTGTGATTACAGGCGCATTGTAAGCGGGAATGCCTCATTTTTAACATCCGAGGCTAGAGTAATGGGATCATGCTTTCGGCTTTCTATATGTTTGTTGTAGCGGCTGTATATGAATTTCATGAGTACAGCTTGCTTAGCTGTCTCTCGAGTCACAGTGCTTGCAAATTTCATATCTGTGTGGTACACTCAGCCTCACTCGCGTTTTGTTACGCTTCCACTGCGCATTCTTTTCTAACACTACCCTGCATCGCTGGAAACCGGAGACTACGCCCTGATAACACCGAAGTCCATTGTGAAGACAAGAGTTTTTAAAAATGAAGAAAGAATAAAACTGAACACGCGCAGCAGCAAAAGGCGGGCAATGATTTATGCAAGTGAACGTATATTGATTGAATTTTTTTGCTGTTCACATATTTCGCCAGTGCTAAAGAGAGGTTTGTGCCTCACGCCTTTTCACTGCGACCAGATGCTTTGGACGAGCGCTGAGTGTTTACCTGCAGCTCGCAAAATCGCAGCTTGCACTCACGCGATACTTTTCGAAATTACCGCGCCTTCGTCGAGTCATGAGCTGTCTTTACGTCAGGCCAATGCCGGATACTAGGATAGAGATTCTGGCATATATAATTAGCTGTCCTTGTTGGATAACTACTTTTGTCAAGGTAATTGAAACTTCTCCTTTCGCCACAGTAAGCTCCAAGCAGTGGACCAGAACAGCTGTTTCCGCGCTTTTCGCTGAATGCTTGTACTGCCAATCCGAAATGAAACGCGAACTCCGCCTATAGTGCATACTTTCAGCTGGAATTAGCGTGATTCGTGCATTTACTTTAAGGATCCGTGTAAGTGTATATTCATCGGCTAGTTACGAATCGATGTCGCGCTACACGCTAGAGAAATAACGCGTAGGAGCACTGACCATCGCACCCTGAAAAGCCACCTAACCATATATATATATATATATATATATATATATATATATATATATATATATATATATATATATATATATATATATAATGGTAGACAGTTGCTATAGTGTCAGCTGATGCGAAGTTGGCTTCGGCTGTGAGGCCGGATTACGCCTAACTTCGAACACTGAGGTTTGATATGTTCGCGCTATCACGAGTGGCTCCAGGGGGACTGTCTCTAACTACTCGGCAGTGCACTAGCTGTCACCGTTCAACGGTGGTATCCTGTGGACTGCGTTAACCTGCCGGAGGAAAATATTGCAGCTGCAGCACGCGAAATCACCCAGAGCAATCGCAAACCCCCGTATTCGCTCTGCCCAAGCGTAATTCTTCAGAACTTTAAAGCCTGGCCCGTAAATATTTACATCTCGCAAAGAACGCGAAAAAAACTAAACAGTGCAGTAAGAACGACTTCAGGCCACACCAGCATCAAAAGTCCAGCGTTATAAGTCAGGGGAGGCATTCGAAAAGCAACGTTGGGGCAGCAGCACATGCAGACCGCACTTGTTTTCTTCGCGCCTTCCAGCTGAGCTTTACATAAGCAGTGTCACTGTGACATAACCTTGGCCGGAGGCACGTACGCGCGAGCTCGGTATCGTGACACGCTTCCTTTGTGGTGCTTTCGGATGCGCTCCTTTCAGCGGTCAAGCTGGGTCCGTCTCAGCACGCGCGCCCGGTTCGAGGCTGGGCGAGGACAAAACGAACGCCTAAAGAGGGGGGCCCCCGCCCAGCCTGCCTCTGTGCACGGACGAGCGGCTTTGCAGCGCGCCAGGGGCCAGATAACGCCCGCCGAATTACAATTAACGTTCGCGGCCAAGGTTGCGTCCGTACCGCCTCCCAGCTCGAGCACGTCTTCACGCTGCGATGGAAGTGATTCGAATCTAGGCCGAGGCGCCTTTTCAGGTCCTCCTTCGAAAGGCCCGACGGCGGCAATAAAGGAGGGAGGGGATCATTCGCGGTTCCGCGTCCCCTGCACTTGTTGCAGCGTGACAACGGCCACCCTGGCGGAGGACAGCCGGACACGGCTGGACACGAAGGGCGAGGGTGCGTTCTTTCGTGAGCGGCCGGACACGCAGAGCCTCTTCCTCTCCGTGGCCGTTCGGAAAGACCGCCCTCGTTCGCGTTGGACAGCGACAGTGAGTGGACCCTTCTGGCAAGAAGCGCCGATTGTCTGCGGGACCTACATGCGCAATACACTCGACGCATGTTCTGGCGTTGTTGGATGCAGATCCGTACTGCTCTTGCGGCTGCTAAGCACGACAGGCGTTCGGGCCTCGAGTAAGGCCACTGGGCAACGTATGAGCTCAAAACGGTGCTGCGTATTAGGATACTACCCAGAGGTTAAGGTTTAACAGACGTACACCAATTCAAAAAGGAATGCTCCTGGCTCGATAACTGCCTTTGGAAATGTGGTCTCAAGAGTGCCGTCTTTTCAAACGAATTGTATGTACACTTCTCCTACACGAAAGGAAATGAAGTACAACTAATGAAGAGCGTCCCTGCAAAAGACACGGAAATGACCACACGGGTCGAAAGCCCTATAGAGTTATTTCTAAAGTACGTTCCTCTCCGTGCTTCTACGCGGCAGCGAAGTCGCAGGCTGTGTGGGGCAAACCAAGCGTGCAGCCACGAGGTTGCGAATGAAGACGGCGCAAGAACAATTACGCTGTTTCCGGCGGCTGCTTAGTCCGTGCGATGTCATCACAGCCCGCACGGTTCGGAAGAACGTAAGTAAGCACGCGCGTTTGGACAGCTGTGCGGTGAAGGACAGCCGTCATTAAGATGCGCGGGGATAATAGCTGCCTTTCTTCGCGTGACCCCGTGACACTTACTCAACGCATACATAATTACCGGCACAGTCTTTAATTGTAGATTACGTTATTCTATGTGGCAATAATTATATACTGGTATGTCAATGCCATTTTGAATGATTGCAAGTATAAACGTAAATTTATCGCTTCTGTAAGTGGGAGAGAAATTGGGCTTCTCACGCTGATAGAGTGCCTAGTCACTTAAAGGTTCATACTTACTGCTTTACAGTGTGTTCAACTAAATAACGTGGAGCATGACGTGATGCAACGAGAAATTAAGTCTCATACAACAGGCATCGCGGAACCAAACTGTGCGCAGCTGCTGTGAAAAAGGCACGGCAAGTTTCGATCTCAGAGCAAAACTGTGATTATTTTGCAGGCACTTATCGTACCCTCCGCAGAAGGTTAGTGTGACTGCGGAAGAAATGCCCTAAAACGGTCACGTACTTTTCTTTTGCACAAGAAAGTCACATTGTTGTCTACCTTCATCCCATGACGCGAAAAAAGAGGAAGCGTTTCTCCTCTTTTATCTCTTCTTCGCCTGAGCTTCCTTCCATTCTTGTGGACTGGGTGTCAGCTTTCCTGGCTGACAGAGAATTTTATTGTTGTCAACGCGGAGTTTCTACAAGGAAATTTCATCAATCTAGAGGTGTGCCTCAAGGTGCAGGTCTCTCTCCTGTTCTATTCAACCTCTTACTCAGTTCGATTCCGACTTCCCCTGACGTGACTACGTACGTGTATGCAGACGATATAGCTTTCTTTGCTACTGCGAGTGATTTACATTCTGTGTATATGGTTTTACAGTCATATTTAAATTCCCTTGACCGATGGTTATCTGAATTACACTTAAGTCTTAATGTAAACAAGTGCGCTTTGTTACCTTTTCCGGTTACTCAACAGGTACACATTTCATTGTCTTATCGTCATCATGTCATTCCTCAGGTATGTTCACTAAAGTATCTCGGGGTAACTTATGACTCCTCTCTCTCTTGGCGGTCACATATTGATCAGGTTGCTGCGAAAGGGATTCGGGCGGTAGGCCTTCTGCGAAGGATGAGTAGCCCTCGCTGCGGTATGCGCAGACATGCTCTGCTGCTGATTTACAAAATGTATATCCGGCCAATCTTGGAATTCGGTTGCGTTTTGTTTTCTGGGGCAGCTGCATACAAACTGCGCCTACTTCTGCTCTTAGAGCGAGAAGCTCTGCGCCTGTGTTTGGGTCTCCCTAAATACGTGGCAAACAATGTTTTGTATCTGGAAGCGCGGGTGCCGTCTCTTACGGCAAGGTTTCGCCTTTTGACAGTACAAACGTTTTTAAAGTTTTGCGACTCGGACCAGCATGCATCCGAGTTGATCTTCCTAGGGCAGCGAGCGGAGTTCTTGGGTGTCGGATGGTCTCGCCTTCAAACTCCCCAAATCTGTTTCGTTGAATCTTTGCTGGGCCCACTCAACGTGCGAATACCTGAAATTGTTCCGGTGCGGTCCATCCCTGCAAATGTGTCTATCATCTACGATGACATTTATCCACGTAATGCAAAATTACTGCCTTTCTCATGGTTAAATGGTATGTTGCAGGATTATTTGTCGAACTTCAGCTCACATAATGCAATTGCGACTGATGGCTCGGTGTGTGCAGAAAAGGCAAGTGTAGGTATTTACTCCCAGTCCCTTGACTGGTCTTTTTCTCTCCGTCTCCAAGATTTCACTCCTATCTATCTGACTGAGTTTCTAGCAGTGGTTCTCGCTCTGCGCAAGGTACCAATTTCTTTATCAGCAGTAATAATAATTACGGACTCATTATCTTTATGCACTTCCCTCTCGGTGTCCACTGAATCGCCGCTCTTTCGGATTCTAAAATTCCTGATCCCTCCACACATCACATCAATTCGATTTCTTTGGGTTCCTGGGCACAGGGGTCTTCTATTAAATGAATCAGCTGATGCTTTAGCGAAGGCAGCCCTGAGTGGACCGATTGTTGACCCGCTTCCAACAACTGCTTACATCACGGCGGCACGCTTTCGACGGTACACTGTAATGAACGAATTGGGCGCATCAGCGCTTACTTCCTTGGACGACTTCTAGCACCTACTGTTCCCATGGAGAAGCTCAGTCTGGCGATCGCGCAATCTTGAAGTTTCCTTCACGAGGCTTCGTTGCCGAGTGCCGCAACTAAATTTTTACCTATACAGGCCTGGTCTGGCGATCTCCCCATTGTGTCCGTATTGTGCGGAGCCGGAAACAATAGAGCACTTTCTTCTTTTTTGCCGTCGCTACTCATCGATTAGGAGGCGACTATTAGAAGTTCCAATACAGAATCTCAGTTTGCGCCTGTCTTCTGCAGTTGTTCTGTCTCTTGGCGCTTCTATGCTTGGCCATACCAATGGGAATGTTTGCTCTGCCGTTCAAAATTATCTACTAGAATCAAAACGTGTACCTTCATGAGCTTTCGTCCTGCCCATCCCATTATCAGCTTCTGTATTTCGGTTTTTACAACCACTTATGACCCCCCTAACCTCCTGCAACCACCTCGGCTACGAAAACTGTGCGATCCAAATTTTGGTAGGTCATCCCATGCTTGCCACATGCAACTGGTCATTTAAATAGTCACCGCCTGGTTATGGCTAATCCCCCTTGTGGGTATGTGCCATTGTGTGAGGTCAACAACAACAACCTTCCTTCCTTCTTCGCCTGCAGGGAGCATCTACGGATGTGCGGTGCCCACCGGCCTTACACACCTCCTGAAGATGCCCAAGAGGTCTGTCGCCAGCCCCATCGTGCATTCTCCGGACCCGGCGTGGCCGCGATCTCGCCAGTGGAGGCTGCCGGAAGGCCGCTCTGGACGCAGGCCATCGCAATCCTTCAGGACCACCGTGGTCCTGACCGACGAGGAGTACTTTGCCTCGCTGCATCCCGCTGAGTCACAGAATAGTCCCGAGGCCGCCGACCAGAAGCCTTTCTTCGACGGCTATCCCTACGGTAGGCTGCGAGGGGCTGACGAAGCCGAACCAGCTGATGAGCGTTCGACCACAGACCCAGAGCGAGACTCGGAGACTGAGACCTTAAAATCAAGCGCCGATGTCCTCAGGGATCACTTGGAAGGCTTCTTGAGCGACATGAGGAACGATCTCGAACCCAGCCTGAAGGAAAGGGCCAGGTTTCGAATATTCAATGAGTTCCTAGACTATGGACTGGAGACCCGGTACCAAAACTTCAGCGGAGAGCTTTACAGGGAGTTGGTAACTATATGCCTGCTCGATTTGTTGAAATCTCCCCAAATTTTCGGACTTAGTGTTTCCAGGCCAGCCAATTTCTTGTGAAAGTGCATTTTCAACTGTTACGGCTGGCTCGGCGGGGGCGGTCGCGGCCGAAAAGGAAGGGAAATAAACGAGGTGCATTTTAGATTTATTCACAGCGCATTACGCTTGCGTTTTTGTTTTAATTAATGCGCATTTGGCAAAAGAAAAGGGAGAAGACGTCATTATACCACCCGAAATTTAAGACAATGAAAATGCACCAGAAAGTGTACTACGAATATGCCCTTTCGTCACCGCACCGCCTAAGTCCTTAGCGCTTCCAGGATGTCATTGTATGTGTTGCTGCCCTGACAAACTTTTACTTGTCCATTTAACTATTACGGGGGCGTTCTGTGCACACACGCAATGCGTAATTACTGCGCGACATGGTCGAAATAAATTTTTTTCGGCACATCGCAGATGGACCACAGCCAGCCAACATCGGGCGTAAACATCATAGGCGTCCTCTCTGGGAAGCACAGAAGAACGCCTGACGACCACCTCATCGTTTTGGGAGCACACTACGACACATTTAAGAAAACTAAAGGTGCGACTGATGCTGCCGTAGTTCTCAACTTGAAAATTATCGGCGAACTTTTCACTGATCGTTCTGCCTTTCCTTTTTACAGATATTCTGAGTTCCCGTAAGGCACTGCTCTGTGCAATAAGCATCGTTCTGTGTAATGGAACTGTGCAACTTACGATGCAACTAAATTCCAGATTGGGATAATGCTCTGAGGGGGACAGAGTTTTGGTTAGGCAAAATAAATTGCGTTTATTTTCTTACTCTCCAGAGACTCTCTGCACTTAAGAACGTGTGTTTCACCTTTTATTGTAGCTACGTGGACCAAGTGAAACTATGTAAGCAATGTCTCGGTGGCGCGTATTTTTTTTTTTTTCTATCAGGTTGTACAGCCTTCGGAAAGTCGGCTTTTTTTTTCGTTTTATTGTGGGCACACACGCGACAGGCGAGAAGATTGTGTAGCAATAGACCGCTTGTACTTGAGGAAAGCTAAAACTAAAAGAAAAGTACCATGAAAGCTTGCGTAATATAAATTCGACTTCTCATTTTGTTGATTATCGTTCACGTTCTTTTATGGTGATGCCGGGCGCTCATCGAGAGCAAAGACATATCTTACGCATGCACTCGAAGCTCCCAGTTTAAAATGTTTGACAGTGATTTATTTCTGGCTAAACGTGCATCTCTCCTGATGTCACCGAAACACTGACGAGCCGCAGGTGTCAACGACAACGGGTCCGGCATTGCCGCCTTGCTCGAAGCGGCACGGGTGCTGACAGCGCACCGATGCGACCTCGATTACACAGTCATCTTTGTCGCTCTGGACATGGAAGAAATAGTGAGTGCCAGCCCTTAGCATGCATCGCCATCGGATGATTATTCATCCGCAGTATGCCGTCGATGATGTGGGAAAAAAATTATTACTTTATCACCAGTGCAATGTAAAAAATTCCTGTCTTTCACCAGCAAAATGTCACAAAAAAAACCATTTACACCACAGTATTAGCTGCAAATTTTAGTTGTCACTGTGACGCATGCGGCTCGCACCATTCGGCCATCCGGGTTTCCTTTTAGCTTTCTTTCTTCTTATTTTCCAGTGTGCTCCAGTGCGACGTCTTAACAAGCAAGGTCTTTTTTAACGAATGCAGCGTAAAAGACACCATTTTAAAATGCGTCGTCGGTCATGAAATCATCCTATTGGCTGTATACGGAAGTGGCATCATCGGACGGCGGCAGTCTCAATGTTTGGAGAAAAGTGACGTCACTAGGGCAGAAGTGGCGTCACTACTGGTAAAGGCATCAATAGCTGCTAATGCTATCGCATTGCCGACATTTAATAGAATTAGGTATGCCTGTAATTTTTTTTTTGTCAGAGTAAATGAATAAAGCTACTAAATGCATCCAAGCAAAGAAGTTTTGCTAATATCCTCTCAGATATATGCACAAGATAAAATCTAAGAAACATTTCACCAATGTCGCGTACTGTTGCTAACAGCGCGGATGCTCAACGCATAACCGGCTCAGCATGCAGTTTTCGGTATACGCAGGGCTGCGTCGGCAGTTACTACTTCGTCAACGACTTCCTCATCACGAGCGAGCTGCTTCGAGACGGGTCCAAATTTCAAGGCGCCATTATTTTGGACACGATACTGCATTACAACGACACGTTGTACTCTCAAGACATTCCTGAGGATTTTCAGCACGTGAGTTGGCTTACTCGACTTTGCGTGACAAAAAGACTGTGCCGTCATATTTTTGGCATCAGTAAACTGCTGCCTCTTTTTCATTCCAGTGCACTTTAAATGAATTCCGATAATACGATCGCGGTTGTTCTCTATACGTGCAATGTGTTGCGCTTCGGGATGGGAAGGCGCTACCTCGGGCACGAACCGGCCGGCAGTTGGTGTGGTTCAGAGCTGGAAGCGGTGCAACACCTGCACGCCGATCTTGTCCTGAAATTGCGTATCCACGCCCACCATTTCATACTACTCTTACTTCCGCAAGCGCGAAGTGTCCAGAGAGTCCCTCGAAAGTAGGACAACTTTGTGCTTGAAGTGAAAGCAGTAAAGGAATCTAACCAAGACGACTGAAAAGGTGAAATGTGCGACGGTCGGAACGCGTCAGTAGAGCGTGCTTGCGGGCTAGTTGGTTCATTCCAAGAAGAATTAAGACTGTATGATTATGACACTGCGCCCCATGGTGTCGTAATCGTTTCTTTGCCTCTTGTCCTTACCATATTAGCGCAGTCCTATTTTTCCCTCGGAACGCTGCGTGCCCCGACGTTGAGCGACGCGCTGGGAACCCGTGGCAGTGGGACCGATGTCATTAGCAGTTCGAAACAGCCTTGCAGATGAAATTGAAGGTCGAAAGATGCAGTTGAAAATCTTTGACTTCTTATCACTAATTTGTTAATTAGTAAGTAACAGGATTAAGCAAGGTCACTCTTCCTTTATCGTTTGGTGCTCAAGTTTTCGTGTTTTTGGCCATGCGAATTTTAGATTATAGGTATTTTCCAGGCTCCCGGAAAATTTGCATCATCAAGAGTTTACTGTAGTTAATATAAATGAATAAAAATTTGTTCTGAAAAAAAAAAACCAACGTCAGAAATGCTGTGGTTGCAAGGAAGCAAATCGAATAAGCCCAAAACCATGCCCCACGCTCAGGCTTAATTCCCTTTTCGTATAATCGTTAAATGCGTAGTCTAACGCGACAAAGCGAGGGAAAAGCCCTAGGATTGATGTAGTGTGCACGTGGACGAACATCTTCGATCATTCGTGCAGGTGCGTTGCGCAGCCGTTCCCTTCAGGTGATGTTGCCGGATCTCGGAGTATAGAGATAGAGTTCGGAGACGAACTCTAGATGACGAACTCGGTAGATGAAGAAAATACACAATCATGTGGCGACGCGGGGTTGGGTTCTCGCTGTGTAGAGTGAGGAGATACATGTGGTCCGAGCCATACGGTATAGGTGCCGTGGACGGAGCTATCACAGGTGATTGACAGAAACGACCGATTCTGGCGCTGCAAGCAAGTGCTCATGCACTTGCTCCTCGTCTGAATGCTGCGCTCGACAACAGCGTCCGCACGAGACAGTGCTCGGGAGGAATTTGGAGATAAATTATTAGAGGGAGTATTCACGGCGGCTACTATGCAGCCGGTGCACTATGCCCGAACCTTTGCAGCTCGGAGGTCGGATTTACCGCTCGGTGCAAAACCTTGCCTTCTGGCAAGCCTACCAAGAGTACCTCCCTGGGATAGTATTCAAGATCGAGTACCATTTGAGAGTGTCTGCTTCAAAAAAGCTTGGAGTTTCACATTTCGTGTTACAGGTGTTCAGTTACCGTTGTTTAGCCACTACTTTTACACGATATCTACTCTCGGTTTGGATATGAACACTTTCTACTGGGTCATAAAAAGTGAAGTAGCTTTCTCTGAGTGCTGATCTATCGAACTTTTCAGACCTCATACTTACCCGGCTACGGCTACAAAGCTGTTGGAGCTTAATCTCTCCAGGATTTTATTTTAAAAACCGTGAGTTATACGGTGATGCCACCTGTGCATGTGGATTGCACCTCAAGGCGGATATTGTGTACATGACAGAGTTAATAATAATATATAATAATAATTAATATATGCCGAAGTAATTAAAATGAACTAACATTTAATTTTTTCATCTTTGGTTTTAGGGCGCAAGATGAAACGCGAAATTGAAGGTCGTCACAATCGAAGGCGAAACAAGTTTTTAAGCTTTTTGAATCGGCTTGGGGTTCGAACTATTGATCGTCAAAAACACGATTTCGAAAATTCGTTGAGTTGGCTTTCCCTCCTTTTCCAGTCCATTTATTAAATGGTATCGCTGCGCGTGGTATTGCCGCCGAAATAACGTTTACTTGTTTATATATAATGAAATACACAAACTGCGTCGGTATTTGCTGCATCAGAAATGCGAGTTACGCACTTCCATAAATATGCAAGATGGGAAAGTCAACTCAACGAGCTTTCAAAGGCGTATTTTTGGAGCTCGATATTTAGAACCACAACGGCAATTTCGAAAATTTAAAAACTGGCCTCGCCTGCCATGTTGACCGCCTGATATTCTCCAATAAAATCTTGTGCCCCAAAAACAAAACAAAAATTAGCTAATTTTATGCTAATCGTCTAATTATAGAGCTCTATCACCTATATAATATCCACCTTGCTGTGCAATCCACAAGGACTGAGTGCACGGACATGTCACCTACGGTTTTTAAAATAAAGATCTGTAAAGATTAAACATGATAACTCGGTATATATCCAGTTCTTGCTGAACTTACCGAACTGCGGCACTGGCCGCAGCGGTGGGTTATAGTGGTTGTGGTGCAGGGCCACTGCCGCTCGGCTGCTGACCCGAAAGGCGCAGGTTCGACCCCGGCCGCGGCGGTCGCATTTCGATGGAGGCGAAATGCTAGAGTCTCGTGCACTGTGTGATGTCAATGCACTTTAAAGGCCTCCAAGCGGTCGAAATTATCCGCAGCCCTCCACTACGAAGTCCCTCATAGCCTGGGACTCTGGGACGTTAAACCGCATAAGCCACAAGCCAATTAACTTCGGTTCGCTGCACTTATTGCAACGAGCAATGCACTCGGAGACAACGGACCAACTTGGCTGCTCACTCGGCGCTGATTCTTTTCACAAAAACGCACGTTTCAAACTTTCAAGAGACCTCCTGTGACCGGAAATTCCACCATTATCCACAGCCACACTCTAAGAAAAAAAGGAGTGGTCTTAGTCCTTTGAGGGGGTAAATCCACTGACGCTGTGGCGACCCCCTTTTGGCGTAACGTTACACCTTCGTCGGGGGACTAAGTGCGCACAGTGTAATGTTTAGGCTGTTATCGGGGTAATGTTATTCCGTCTGGCCAAGTGTAAGTATAACCCCTTCATGAATAACTTTACCCCTCCTCAGAAAGACTAACGCTTAGGCCATGAAAGTGTAAACATATGCTTCACTTTCTGGTGCATGTTAACGCCCACTCGGAATAAGCTTATGCTCAATCCCAGGGTGCAAACTTATACTTGCAAGGGCTACAGTTAATCCTGTCTAATGAGCTTACTACAACCCTCCTACAGAGCAACTTTGCACCTTATCAATGGGCGTAAAATTGCTCTGCAAGAGCATATGGGTTCCTCTATTAGGTGCACCTTTACGCCATGTTAGGAAGGGTAACGTAAGCGTAAGCTTACCCTCGCAGGGGCTATAGTTACCTAATGAGTTTTTTACAACGCTTCTATGGTGCAACTTTGCACCACGTCAGTGGGCATAACATTGCTCTGAAAGTGTGTATGTTTTGCTCTTTTAGGTGCATCCTTACGTCTCTTTTGGACGGGTAACGTTACCGTCCAGAGGAATGTATCCCATATTACAGTGTATTGTTACAACTTCTCGAATGTAAGGCACAGACACGTTCGCTGTGATACTAGGCATCCATTGTTATTAAAGTAAGTAAGATCGTTTTTGGGCCTGTAAAGAAAACCACTTCACTTTGTAGGTGTCGGTAATGGTGCATCTACTTTAATGTATTACACACATCGAAACCAAACGCAGCATTACAATACACCTACAGAACAAAGCTGCTTGCTGAAAAGGCATGATAAGCACCTCACTGCAATCAAGTTCACAGATGTTTTTCTCTTCCACATTCCTGGTTATGTTCGTGTTAGTGTGATAAGATTGTGGCGTGCCGTGCTGCACTTCAGAGTGCAGTATCGGACTCCAGTGATTGTACACCAGTTAGCACGACAGGGTTTATTTCTTACTGAATTTAAAATGGCAACATAACTCAGCAGTCTTCTGTCAACGTCATGATGGCATCCATTCTCCAAGCGAACCTGTGTGACAAAAAGAAATCCTTGAAACATGACGGGCAGTACACACAATTAACGCATAAGTTGTAATTATAAGATCAAAATTTATTCTGCGACAATTTGGTCTGAAGCGCGAAGGCGTATGTGTGGTGTTTTCCAAGCGAGCATGCTGTACAGGCCAAGAAATAAGTAAAAGAATAAACAACACGAGCTCTGGATACCAAATCATGATACTGATTGAAGAACATGCATGCCCCACCAGCTAGACCAAACTAGAAGGCTCCTACATTTGGTGTGCAGTACACATATCTCACATGCAGTGGAAGTATAGAGCGCAGCTCCGACTTCCGTAAATGGCCTAGTTTTTTTTAATTACAGCGTTCTTTCGGCGTTGATTCAAAGGGTCCCGATTTTGCAGCTGAAATATGCAAGACATAAGAAACCGTAACGCAGTATATTTGACGCTTGTAAAATGATAAGCAGGGCGTCTTCACTCACCCCGTTGCGATCGTGCATGCAGTGGTGCTACCATCTAGTTAGAGTCAGTGTATGACCATGGAACTTTTTTTACAAACAAAAATGACTTGAAGTGAGCTCTCGTTCAGCTGTTGTCCTAGTTATGCTTTTGGCGCTAGCTAGCAAAATTGTGGCTGAATTTTTGGCGCCTGCGCGCAACAAAAGCGTATGTGCACTGAGATAGTGCGTTTCTTTCTGCAACAACTTGCAATATTATATAAGTCAGCTTCTTCAAAAGGATGTCTTCCGACCAAAAGTACTCATTTACAGACAGCAGTCTCGCATTTTCAGAAAAAGGTTGGATTCCCCTTAATCTATTTCGGGACCGACTAACCCATCTCCCCTTTCGTGGCAAGAACAGGGAGTGATAACGAAGACGGTGGTAAATGTCTCGAACCCAGAGGACACTCACATTCTTCGAGCGAATGAAAACTCCGGATGGCTGCCCACTGCCTGCAGCAGAGTGTAGGCAGAAAAAGGAGGGATACCGTCATTCGTCACAGAGCTGTGGGGAGTGGGTTGTTCCTTGTTCTGGCTAGGAGTGCGCGGGGGAGGGGGGAAGGGAAGGAAGTTAGCGCGACGGTGTTGTTCAGTAGAAAAGTTTTAGAAAGTTAAGCGTGAGGTAGTACACTACTTCCGGCGCACAGGAAGAAAGGCCCATTGCCTTCTATTCCCTGCCTAACCTCTACTGCAGTGCTACCGAAGGTTGACTGCATGAGTACAATTGTACTCTTGATGGCTCTCTCCAGGCCACTTTGAAGTAAACTGGCGACATTCCTGAATTTACTAAGAAGAGGGAACTTCACTCTTTTCGTTTCCACGAAAAAATGCGAGAGTGTCGTCCTAGAACGAGACCTTTTGGTTGGAAAACAAGCCTTGCGGAGAAGCTGACTTACACATTTCTTCAAATGGTCTATTTTGCAAGTTGTCAACTCTCGTGAGGATAAAGTGACTTGAAATAGCGATAGAAAAATGTTTGTGGGTGAAGGTTAAGCAGGGCCATAGCAGCAGGGAGCTAATGCTCGAGTTCGGGGGAAAAAACAGGCCCTTTTTCTGCATTAAAAAGAAGAGAAAATCCTGACCGCGCCACTCAGCTGCGTCTGGAAAAAAGACGAAATATGGCTTTTTGCCTCATCATAATAAAAGGTTTGTACTCCAGTTTAATCAATTTCTAAACTTCAACCACTCAGAGCAATCATCAAGGTTCTGAAAGAAAGTAGGACTCACCCTCTGAAGCTCAAAGACCACATTAGCTGCACTCATGCTTGAGGTTGCATGCATTTTGCAACGTACACCCGCCGCCAAGAGTTCAAGAAAAGCGACTGTGTCGAAAACAGCTAATTGCTTCGTATCTAAAACGTATTACTGGAGATTCAACGGTGCATTGCACAATTTGTAACATGACAATTAATATCTATTCTAAGATCCATGAACTGGCGAGGGCGAAATTGAGTTCTTTTACTAAAAGTGAACATGAGCGTATTTCCCCACCACCACCCGCCCTCTACAAAATACAAGCAGATAAACATTCGACCGTACTTACCAGGACTGATATGGCGTCATCGCAAAGTTAGCCTGCTGGCAGGCTATTGAGACGCGTTATTCGCTCGGTGACTGCACACCACAGGTACAGATAGCCAGACAGGCACTGTCCAGAGACGCAAAGTGCAAACTGCGCCCTGCAGCAGCTTCCAGTACTAGGCAGTGACACGACCGGTAGCGCTGTATTCGCGGAAGGGCGAATGAGCGAACCCACCCGTCCTCTGCACCCTTTCTTTCCCGCCCCTCACCCTTTCCTCCTTTTGTGGGCAGATTTTTTCTTTTCCTCTTTTCGTTCTGGATTCCGCGTGTCCCCCGCGTGTGCTTTCTTGGTGGAGGGATTTAGCATACCGGAGACATACTACCGGTTTTAGGTACGCCTGTTGAGCACATGCGGTGGCCCTTCCCGGCCGGGTGCTTGCTTCTGCGCATATGTAAAAAAAAATTCCTTGGTTAACTGTCGGCATAAAAAGTCGCCTGTTTTCTTGACAGCTGAATACTGAAAAAAGTGTGCGGTAGGAAATATGCCGAATGTACATAAGCTCTGCGCTTCTCGCCTCTGAAATGGCAGCCACTATGAAGGTGGTGCAAGCGTGCTTTAATAGAAGTTATTTGAAATATTGCGTATAAGTTAGAAAAATACCAAGTGCACGCACTTGTGCGGAAAAAGCCTGTTTTCGGATTCTGTTCCTGCTAATTCTTACATGTATGACAAATTGCTACTACTGTTGCTAGAAAGAAAACTAAAAGTTGACAAAGCTCCGTTATATATCATTCTTCAACACCTTACGGAAAATAAGTAACCGACTACAATTGAAATGACTCCATCAGAAATGTATATGAATACCGGGGTGAATTACAGTCTCAGGAAAGTAACGTAACAATTACAGAAAACTAGGCTGTTACTCTTCCGTTACTTTCCTCCAAACATTTATAGTTCCATGACACAAATTTACTCAGACTGCAGCGAACTGCAGCAGCTTGCTTGATGATTTGTTCTTTTAATAAACTGCACATCTCCAACCAAAATTTTTAATTTTAACCCAACCTTTGCAGGCTTACTCGGCTCCTTCATCAGGGGTGACTAAGGGCTGTAGCTAGTGTCTTTTAAGTATGGAGGGGAGGAGGGGGTCAAAGGAATGACAGCGGTGGTGCGAAAGACATGGTGGAAGGAGAGAGGGCGTTAAGGCTGTTAGTCACGTTGTCGCACTGTGGGGAGGCGGTCAATGGCGACGTTTTTTTTTTTGTTGAGTTGAAGAGCGAAGTCCCAGGGCATATACTGGGGGCAGGTTTCCTTTTGTGCGGTTGATGTTGTTTGGGGTGGTTTGAATGTGCCAGGATTCCAGAAGGAGCCTTTTGTGGTAATTTGTTTCGGTTCCCAGGATGTGGGTTCCTTCGAAGTTTATTCTATGGTCGGAGTCCTCGGAATGTTCCAACCAAAAATTAAAATTTTTGTTTGGAGAAGTGCAGTTTACTACAAGTCTTCAAACCCAACCAGACAGGCAAATCTGTCAAAATGTTTAGTTTGCAATGATTTGTTCTACGCTGTTAATTTCCAAGGGCAATTGTTTTTCGAAGCTGCGGTCAAAAACATTCCTACGTTTACTCGCGAAGCGATCAGCGGCTGCACTGATCACTTTTAGAGCACCTTGCGTCGATTTTGAGTGTAATGAGAGGTGAGCTGCGGCGCCATCTGAAAAAAAACGGGGTGGGGGGGGGGGGGGGGGGTGAACGCGCGATGCTTCTCCGCAACCGGTCTGTTGTCGCTCGGTCACAAAGAAAACTGCTTGCCGTCAGGAGAGCTGTACCTTTGGTTCCACCAGCTTTTTTTTTTTTGGAAAGAAGGAACTGGTTACCTTTATTTAATCAACTACAGAAAAAGTAATTGAATTGCCTGGAACTTTGCCGTTTGAAAAAAAATGTAATAAATTAATCACAAAATTGCAAGAAAGTGCAGCTGATTACAAGTAATCAATTACATGTAATGCGTTACGTACAACTCTGGTACGTATCGTCATATCTTCTATACTTTGAAGCTGCCGCGGTGGCTCAGTCGTTATGGCGCTCAGCTGTTGACCCGAAAGACGCGGGTTCGATCCCGGCCGCGGCGGTCGAATTTGTGTGGATGCGAAGTTCCAGAGGCCCATGTACTGTGCGCTGTCAGTGGACGTTTAAGATCCCCAGGTGGTCGAAATTTCCGGAGCACTTCACTACGGCATCCTTCACAGCCTGAGTCGCTTCGGGATGCTAAACCCTCATAAACCATGAACCATTCATACTTTGAAAGATCTTCCAAGCGTTATTATTAAATAACGGCCAAGACAATGTGCCAGATATCAAAATCAAGCAAATGTCAGATTGTAGTTGTCACAGGAGAGCAAATCAAGTCAATGTATACTAAAATTACAGGCACTAGTTTACTCATATTTACGAAGCCTTAGGCACACACACACACACATATATAATCGATAAAATGTGCATGTAGACATGGTCCACAAGACGTGAGACACAGATTTGTGCGCTGACCTGAACGTAGTGAAATTTTCTCAGTCAAAAAGCATACTTAATAAAAAATAAGTTTCACAACGCTCTTGCAGTGTTCACACGTGTGTCTAGGATTCACACTCACTTGCGCTCGCATTAGCAAATCAGTCGAAAAGCTTCTAATGCAGGATAACTTCAAACCCTTGAGTGTACTCCTGTGAGCAGGAAGTCAGCGCTGTTCATAGACAGCAAGGACAGCATGGTGAGGGGTAAGCGTGGCTTCCGAGCTGCGCGTCCGCTGCTCTATCCCGCCTTCGGTTTGTCATCCGCCGGGTCACTGAACGTAGACCCTGTTGGGACAAGTATTCCTAGGGAGTGTTAACATTGCCCCGCGTCTGAATGATGATTCAAGTCAGAGCTTTCTGCGCAGGAGCACAATAGCGCTCGGCGTCGTACAACGGCGAGACCAGGAACTTCGCCGAAAGAATGAAGCAGCACAAAGCGGATTAAAAATCTGGAGAAGCGGACTCGCGACAAAAATCTTTTTGGACTAATTGCTGCAGTGACACGTGGCCAAAGGCGCCTTCTTTCTTCCCTTTCCTGCCCAGCCCTTGCTACAGGAATTTGCGAGTGTGCCATGAGAAATGTGAGCTATAACAAAGTTTGAGCACTCTTTTATTGATTACACCATATTTATTTATGACAAGCACGTTTTCTGCTTTCTGTTTTTCTCTTGGCGTAGAGCATTCAGAAGTCATTTTCAAATTTAATTGAGAAATAAACAAAAAAATCAATTGCCAGGGAGGAGGAGAAAGCGTCAGATGACCCAAGACTCCTTCCCACAAATCAGTAGGTTCATCTGCGTATGCGGCACTCAGCATTTCCCTATTTCTTTCTGCTCATTTGTAAAATATTACCTTGGGCTCACCCCCAGCCCTGTTAACGGCAAGGCTGTCAAGGGCAAATTGCATTTGCGTTATCACTCGTAACATAAAATGAAGTATTATGTGAAGCACGAATGTCCTACAGACGAGCGTGAGCATATGGTGCAAGTTTAATCATGACACTACATCAGGGCCCGCCGATGTTGCCATTACGTGCAGCTGAGCGCGAGGAGGAAATATGCACTGCTTGAAACGGACACAGATTAAATGCGCATAGAACGTGAGCGTTGGAGCTGATCGCCGCATCATGTCAAATTAAAGCATGGAATGTTTTTAGTCGTACTAGAAACAGTCTTGATGGAAAAAAGATGTAAGCATTTGAATTCCGTTTTGAGCGTAGACTGCTAAGCTTAATCTTTTTACTTGATGTATTTGCCACACAAGTAAAAACCAATCATTATATAAATTCTTTCCCGCCCCTCTATGAAGTCGGCATGCGCATCGAGGCACTTCACACAAAATTCTTCACGAGCGCCCCATCGCGGCATGCGAGCAAAGTATAATCACCCCGCTGTTTTGGGGGCAAGAAAGGACGCGCAGTTATCAACACTGGTAGAGAGCGTAAGTAGGGTGTAAGTTTTCTAAAAGGGGGTAAGTGATCAGTAGCGTGCTTTTAACGGGTGCAAAGTTATTCCTAGAGTCCTCTAAAGGGGGTAAAAGTCCTTTTTACCCCTTTCTCACACCCTTTTTTCTTAGAGTGCAGGAAACAGTTAGTGTCCCTTGGCATTGGCAACAACAAATAAGTAAACAAAGCGTCACAGCCACGTCATTAGACTGCCCAGTCGCAGCCGTGTCTGCTGTCACCATGGCAGAGCAGCGCCGCATGATCTTACAAACCACATCACAGCAGCAGTTTCGCGCCAGCGTCCTCTTGACAGAGCAGCGGTTGAAAGCACAGGCTCTGTCCCTGGCACATGAGTAAAGCAAGTTCGCATCCCTAAATCAGTGTGCCCCTTCAAATACTTGCAATCCCCAAGGCAGACAGACACTGGATCCGCCTGCAGCGGAAACAGTGGCGACATAACAGCGCATTCATCATGTCCGCCCCATCCACTATAGTACCCAGCCTCACTAACGTCGATAAAACTGTTGCTGCCACTTTTTGGCAAGTTGTAAGGCGCTATATATCAACAGCAGCGTAAAATCGTGATTATTAGTCATAGTTAGGCCATTGCCTCCAAAGTTTAAACTTTGGTGACAAGAAGGGTCATAGGAATGGATTCATTCCTATTGAAAGATGCGACAATGTCACGTATTGCTGCATAACAGCGGGAATGATGAAACGAATATCCTGAGGAATTTGGCGGCACGGAGAATACTAGGGGGCCAGAAGGCGGCACGCAACTTCGAGTATAACGAGTGTAGCAGCAAACTGCTTTGCGAATGCCTGTGCCATAGCGTGCGTATCAAGGCGCATTGGATCAGCGAAGTGCCAACGTAAAACGTGCCACCTCCATTTCCTTAGACCCTTACAAAAATTTCTTTATACAGTCTATAGACTGTCCAAAAACATCTGTCTATAAAGTCTATAGACTCTATATAGACAAACCCTAGAAAACAGTTTTTAGGCAATACAAATTCTATAGACAGTCTATAGATTTATGGCCATACACTTTTACTAGACTTTTGTCTATAGACAGCCTGTAGCCTACGAATAGACTAAAATAAATATCTATAGGAAGATAAAAGAGTCTATAAGAAGTCTATAGACTTCTATAGACCATTTTTATAAAGGGATGGCGGCAGCGTGTTCGCTCAAAAACTACTACCGTCTTCGCTGGCATCGGAGACGGCGCCAAGGGGAAGCGAGGGGTGGCGGCCGCCACCCTGAAATTTACTAGGCGACACCACAATGATATACGGCCACACCAAAGCCACAAACGCGCCATGCCTGACGAAAATTTAATCAACCCCCCGCCCCCCGTCCCCCTTTTCTGTGCCACCCCACTACAAATTTCCTGACACCGTTCCTGGTTGGCACCACTTACCTCGGATGTAATGGGTAGTTTTATTCAGTGCCATAGGATGCTTAGGTTAACTGCTTCGTGCTTGTGGCGCTGCTAACCAGAGTACAATGTATGCATACGCATAGCAAAAAAAAAATTTGTCCACTGGACATCTTTGCGCCGGCACTGCAGCACTGTATAATGACCACGTGCTTTCGCAGGCCAGCCCCCTGGTGGCGCAGGCGATCGTTGCGGATGGCTTTCGCGGCAACTTCCTGGCCAGCATGTCGCGTTGGCGTATGGACGAACGGCTGGCGCGATCATTCAGCCGCGCCTGGCACCAGCAGAGCGGGCCGCATTTCGGCCTACACAGCCTGGCCATCCCGCTGGGGCCGCAGCCGCTGGCCGCCAACCTGGCCAAGCACCTCAACTTCCTGCGGAGCGACCACGTGATGTTCTGGTACCACAGTCACCCCGTTTACAAGGACAGCCTCAGCGCCATCCTGCTTACGGACACCGGTGAGGAGCGTGCCCGTGTAGCATTGCATTCACAACACTAGCCCGTTTGTACTATAGAGAAGTAAAATTCGGGTGGATGTTACTATAGCATCCACGCTGTTTTTTTTTCTTCTTCTAATGTTAAGGCGAACGCCTTATATGCCCATCAGCAACGACACCCGGCGCCGTTGCCGGCGTCCAGGAAAAGTGGCCCAGAAAACCCCAATGACGTCATCTGCAAAGAAAAAAATTACTTCCGAAGGTGCGGGGGATTGAACCAAGGACCTCCAGATTGCGAGGCGATCACGCAAACTATAGGCCACAAAACCTTTTCTCGTTACTACCTTTATTTCACAAAACAAACTACAAAATGGACGAATCGGAAAGGTGATCCGGTTTACAGACAACTGGTCTCACTATAAATGATTCAAGTTTGTCAATTTTTGCAGGGCACTTGCTCACTCAGGTACACATGGCTGAGTTTTCAAAACCTCTACGATTTCACGAACATAGTCACCAGAATACTGACGAATATCCCTGACATGAACATCAGCATGTCGAACAGCCATTCGGCGTTCCACATGCTATGTAAGCCCAATAGCATTAGCATATCATACGGCACATCATCATCCTCGACTGCCAAAACCGAATTCCATGGGGATCTAAAGGGAAATATTTCATCAAATTTTTCTGTAAAGCATCCCAAAAGACAACCGTATACCAACAATCTATACAAATACATGTTCGATAGTGTCCGGCTTTCTGACAATTAACTGACAAAGACAATTGACACCCCATGGTACAAAAATTTCCGTCATCTATGGCTTTACAGGGAGAACCCCTATATGAAGTTTAAAGAAAAAAGTTTTCACAACAGGCTGCACAGGCATTCGTTTTACACGCTTCAATACATTTTGCCCTGTTCCAAAAGTATACAATGACCGATACACAGGAACAGGCAAGGCTATAGTTCGACAAGATCTCTGTAAAGCTGTTTTTTTTTGGTAATATTCCATTGAGAATCGCGTACATAAAAACGGGTTGCTTGGACAATTTCATGGAAATAACCATACGTTCCAGCAGTGATGTGGCAAACACTTGATATGACGAATATATATGTAAAGCTCTTGCCAAGCGAACCTAACAAAAAGTGCATGGAAAGGGATCCTCCTCATCTCGCAAAAAGATTAGCCGGTTTACAACTTGACGCAAGAACAAGTGCGGCAAAAAAAGGCCACCAAAGCGCATGCGGCAGAAAAATTCGTCCAACTTGTTTTCTCGTGAGATGAACCCCAGATAAGCACGGCGAGGATTATGTGTAGCTTTTCTATATTCATCCTCGAAGACTGCAAAACCTGTAGCGCATAGCACAATTTTCCGAAAAAAAAATTACATGCAGTTGCGCGAGCAAACACTGACACTAGTTTTTCCCCCATTTTTACGCGACAGCGTATACAGTTCGTTCGGTCGGTCGAAAAGTCGTCGGCGCAGTCGGCACCGCGTGTCGGAAATAATCGGGGGTTGCGTAAAAAAAAATCGCATCATACTAACCGTTTGCCGCAGAACGTTCCGGATGGTGTCATACGATTCAGAGTTTCGTGCAGCATAAACTTAGTTATGTTGGAGCCTAGCTAGGGGCAGGGATTCGAATCGTGGCGACCTATAATTGGGGGCTGCGTAAAAAAAAAGTCGTATCATAGTAATTTGTGGTTCTAGTGATTGATGATTGATTGGCTGTGATTAGCGGTGTCGAATTAATGAAATCAGTGTAATTGATTAATTAAAGAAGTGAAAATGAAAAATCGGAAAAGGGGGGTTCAAAGGTGTCAAAATGCTCAGAATGAAGAGCCAGTGCTTGATGATGCTAATTAAGAAAATTTAGAGTGTGCAATTGATCAATTGTTTGAAACAATTGAAAAAATTAAAAACGCTTTCAAAGGTGTGAAACTGCTCAGAATGGAAAGCCTAACCCACTAGCGTGCGTCTTGTTCGCTCTCTTGACCGTGTCTGTTTTTATGCGCTAGTAACATGGTGAATACCCTTAAGACAGAGCTTAAGTGTCCTCTCCAATTTTTCTGCTTTGCTGCTTAGTTCATCTGCCTGCTGTCTCCAATATGGGCCAATGTCCCTGTAGTTTTCTTGTGGGACTCCGAGGTACTTTGTTGGAGTTGATCACCAACCGACATTCTCACATATCCGAGGTTTTCTTTCCCAGTCCGTATGCCACAACCCTGCACATTTTTTGCCAAATGACAGAACTTCCACTCACCCTTCAAAATTTCTTGAGATTATTTACTGCCTGACTAATGATTTCCTTGTCTACACAAAATAAGGCTATATCATCGGCATATGCTAACACTCATACTTCACATGACTGCAACACAAGCCCACAAATTGAATTATTTGCGAGAACAATCCTTCATAAGGATTCGATGTATATACCGAAAAGCAACGGCGACAATGGACACCCTTGCCGCACTGATCGTTGAACCGGAATTTTATCACTAAGAAAACCGCGTTGCTTCTTGGTGAATAAAGCTGAAATCTAGTGTATGCGTTGCCTTGCGACTGCATGCTAATGTGCAGGTGTGCCACTAGAAAGGAAGGAAAAATATAAATAAAAAATTTCGATTTCGCCTTCAAAGCACGAAAGCAGTTAAGCCTTAAGTGCCCTCCGTAATTTTTTGACCAATTATACTCTACCTGACGGTATAGGTCAGCAATAAAGTTCGCAAACACCTTGCTTTTAAATCGTGATACAAGGGGCTTTCGCTTTCAATGCTCGATATCTACAGCTGTGCTCACGCACTTGTATGGAAGCGATTGTCAAGATTATCCTGAATCTGAAGATACTGTTCGCGCCAGGTGTAGTCTCCATCAAGGGCACGCTGGCTCCTTCGCAAGATACAGAGGTCGGCATGTACGTGTTTTGTGGCTTTTTGGTGTACACTGTGCTAGTAGAGCTCTGGATATACAGGCAGCAGGAGGTGGCCTTTTTGCTCACCCTCGCTGCTCTGCTAGAATCTCAGGACGCCGACAGAATACAAGCATGTCCCAGAGAGTGCACCGGTCATGCACGAAGTGAATTATGCAGTTGATTTTTCACCGGCAACAGCAAAAAACAGCAAAGTAAATACGCAAATAGTAGTATATTCATACAGACGTGCATTTAAGTTTTTTTTCTGGCACAATAGTACTCTACTGACTACGTTGAACTATCACACGGTTTGTGGGTCCGTACTCAGCAAATTTACTTCGCATGTACGGAAGCTGGTGCTCAGTTCAGCTGCTAATCGCCACGGTGGCCGCGTTTGGGTGGAGGCGAAACGCAAAATGTGCCCGTGTGCCGTCTGATGATGTCAGTGCATGATAAAGAACCCCATATGGCCGAAATTACTCCGGAGCCCTCCACCATGGCGTCTGTATCTTTATTCCCTAAAGGTGCTCTGAAACACCTTCCGAGGAGAGGACATCAACTTGCTCAATCACTGCATTGTGTTGTCATGAACACCTGAGCCAAGTAATACGCCTCTACTCGCAGCAGAGAACCCACAATCGCACGCGAAAGTTGGCGAGCCCTTCCCGGCGACTTTTTCATGGTCGCACCCTCCTCCGTCGCTCGCATCTACGTATACATGTTGAGAGATGGCTATTGGTTAGATTCTTTCAGATGTCAGGCAGCTACCACGGCCGCGGCCAATAAGCCGCGCAGCTGCGGCGGGTCAGGAAGCTCTCCCCCGGAGGAGGGGCCGGCGGAGGAGCGCCCACCTTCCAGCGTGCAAAATGTGACGAGAGGACAGGGAAAGGCGCGAAGACGCTGAAATTTTAAATTTTGACCACAGATAACTCTGCTTCTACAAAGCGCATTAAAAAATTCTTCGTGGACAATATTCGTGAAGTGGCATGCTTTAACATTCCAGGCATACCACGACTTTATTAAAGCCCCTTCAGAGCCTGTTTAATTCTTCCACCCCTTTCATCCCTTCCCTTTCGGCGCGGCGACGGTGTCCACCAATAAGTGAGACAATACACTGTGTCTTTCCGGTACTCAAAATAAATTTTTCTGCTGCAACTCGTTCTCAAACCCAGGGCCATTCCGTGGCACGATGCGTGAATGCTACCACAACGTATGTGATGACGCCACGGCGCTGACGGACGTCAATCTGCAGTTTGTCCAGAAGACGACAGACTCGCTCATTTCGACGATTGTGGACTTGGCTAAAGGATCTTGCGATGCTGGTAAGAAGACTTGACGCTCATTCATGCGACACGTGCAAGTTCAAATGAGGGGGGGGGGGCTCTTCTCTTTTTAAAATCAAATAACTAAACGGCACGCCGACCTAATGTACACGTAAGCCAAGTGGGAAAAAATACCTGGCTTTGTGTGCAGGATGAAACACACCGCAGGCAATCTTCCTGTGTAACTAGTACTTTTCATCATTATCATCATCATCATCATCAGCCCGACTACGCCCATTGCAGAACAAAGGCCTTCCCATAACTCTCCAATCGACCTCATGTGCCAGTCGCGGCCACTTTATCCCCAGCCATCTTATCCCCGCAAACTTTTTCTTTTCTTTCTTCCTTTTCTTTATTTTTTCTTAGACATTTGTCTAAGAGAAGGCTGAGACTAAAGGCTTAATCTCGCTCGCCCACCAAACCTTCTGCCGCCCCCTGCTACGCTTGCCTTCTCCTGGAATCCAGTCCGTTATCCCTAACGGCCATCAGTTATCTTGGCTTCGTGTTAGGCCCGTTTCACATGCTGCGACTGGACCGGAAATATCCGGTGTAGTCGGTGAGGCCGCAGTGCGATTTTCGGTCACTGCTTTCACATGCGACACCGACACAACGAATTCGGTCGGAAGAACCGGCAAGGTTCCTTGACGTTTGCATAGGCAACCCATTATTAAACGCGACAGAAACATCACGCAGAATGTGTTAATGATTTTATGACCAGCGTATTTTTAGATGCAAGGCATTATTCCGTACGTTTTGATTAGAATAAACAGTTTTGCTTCCGCCGCGGCAACAGCTCCCACGCGACCGCACGTCGCACGCCGTCTCGGCGCTCCCCAATGGTCAGTCGCAGAGCGAAAACACCGACGCTGCGACTGAATACCAACCGGGTGGAACTCGATCGCAAGCCGTCTGCGACTAGACCGACGACCCTCCCCAGTCGCAGACCGACCGAATTCGCAGTGTCGCAGGCGAAATCGCATGCATGTGAAACGGGCCTTACACGCCCTGTCCAAGACCATTTCTTCTTTATTTCAACTAGGATGTCATTAGCCTGCGTTTGTTCCCTGATCCACTCTGTCCTCTTCCTGTCCTTTGTGACACCAATTATCTTCCTTTCCACAGGTCACTGTGTCGTCCTATATTAAATCTGAACCCTTTTCGTTAGCCTCCACGTTTCTGCCGGTACCGGTACCGGTAAGATACAGCTGTTATATGCTTTTCTCTTGAATACCGGTAAACTGCCATTCATGATCCGAGAGTACCTGCCAAATGTGCTCCACCACATTCTTATTCCAGTTGTTTCACTCTCGTGATCGGGATCTGCGGCCACTACCTTCCCCAGGTAGACTATTCCTTTAACACTTAAGTATAAGATGCGTTTGTGAATACGGGGGTTAGAGCGCCTTGCTGTCAACCGTAAACTATTCCATTCCAAGACTGTTCAATATTACTTTAGTTTTCTGATATCAATTTTTAGACCCACCGTTCTGCTTTGCCTGTCGAGGTCATTAATCATACTTTGCAATTCATCCTCTGAGTGACTCAGCAACGCAGTGTCATCAGCGAATCGCAGATAACCGAGGTATTCTCCATTAACTATTATCCCCAATCCAGGTCCCTGAATACCTCCTGTACACAAGCGGTGAATAACATTGGAGAGATCGTGTCTCCCTCCCTGACACCCTTTCTTATTGGAATTTTATTGGTGTCTTTACGTAGGATTATGGTGCCTCTGCAGTCGTTATACTAGGTGTTTCAGGGAAGCCGGCCACTAATCTTTAAGAATATGGCTTTCGAAGTAAAGATAAGCTTTTTGCGGCATAGTAATAACAGTCCCTACCATCATGCACTGTAACTCCAAATCCAGTCTAACACCCCTGTCACACGGCATTCCTCGATGGCCTTTCCAGCAAAGGCACCTTTTTTTCACCAAAGCAGCGAAAGCTTAAAGGAGCAGCGACGCAGCTACATGGTGTAGCCCAATGGTGAAACAGTCATTCAGGCTTAGCACCCTCTGCTGTGCTCGAGGCGGCTGAAGTGAATGTTTTAAAATTAAAGTGGGGTATTCTGTTCATTCGTTGAGCTCAATTTTTTTTATTCTTATAGCTTCCTTAAAAGTACTGCAAGAGCTACTCTCATCATCAGCAGCAGGTATTGTGTATTGCCTTGGCCACCAGGGGCACTCGTGTTGCTGCAACACTTTCACTGTTTTGAAATCAATGCATAAAATATAAACACCCGCACCAAAAGCAAAGCCAGACAAATTTTAGTATTTAAAAAAAATATTTTCAAACATTGTTGGCTGCATCTATTTTTTTTATTGCTTTTACTTTTGACTTTGGATGGCACTGCGATCGCAGGTTCTCTAAGGCCGCGCCTTTGGGCTCCAAAAGTCTCTGACGAGCGCCTTCGCCTCCAAGGCCCTTAGCGGCAAAGGCGCAACATTTGTGCCGTGTAGCTGCCCACCTTACCCCTTTGGATATAAGGACCTGATTCTTAAAGGCATTTGCGGTACCCGTGTGACAGGGGTATCAGATGCCCCCATAACGGAGGCAGAGGTGTGGGCTGCTCTGCAGCAGCTACGCACCACCTCTGCCCGGAGCCCGGAAGGCATCACCACTAAGGCATTCCGCAATTTGGATGCAGGATCAATAGCATCCGTCGCCAAGTTTAAAAACCAGCATTAGGCGAGCGGCACCCTACCCACGAATGTAAATCGGCCAAAGTGACGCTCACCAAATAAACCTCTTGGGCTGACAAGCATGCGGCCCATTTCCCCGACATCGTGCGCGGGGCATCTTATGCAGCATGTGGTCCTGAATCGCCTAAACCGTTACACGGAAAAAGAATCCCTATAACCCCCCCCCCCCCCCCCCCCAATGTTCGGCTTTCGAGCAGCGCAGGGCTCTCGACTCAGGACGTCATGCTCCAGCAAAAGGAGGAAGTGCTCAACCCCGACTTCCCTTACCTTACCAGAGTGATAGTGGCTCTTACCAAAGCCTTTGATAATGTCTATCACACCTCCATCCTTCAGTCTCTGAGCACCCTTAACGTGGGGCTTCCGTACGCATCGCTACATAGCTGCTTTCCTGCGTGAAAGGACCGCCTGCCTGCCTGCAACTAGGCGCGGCCCAAACGCAAACCTTCAGGCTGGGAAGTAGAGAAACCCTCCATGGGAGCAGTCCTGTGCCCCTTCCTATTTAATAGTGCCCTCATTTCACTAGTACGCAAATTGGCATGCAGCAATCCCGGCGCTGCGGCACTCCCGGTATGCCTACGACATCATAATTTGGACAAACACGGGTAGTCACGGTGAAACAAAATCCTATATTTGCAGCAAGCGACCGACGTTGTGTCCGCACACGCCCAAAGTATAGGCCTCAGCTGTTCGGCATTCAGATCGGAACTTTTAGTAATAAATATTAAAGAGCACCACCCTCCTGCAATTCACATCACCCACGGATGAATCCCCCATCCAAATGGTCGAAAACATCAGTCCTAGGCCTCTATATTTCGAACAATGGCACTAACAACCAGTGCCTTAAAAGCTATTTGCAAATCTGTGCAGGACATTGCCACACTAATCGAACGCATCTCCAACCGCCACCGGGGCATGAGAGAGGCAGACACGCGCCGCCTCATTAAGGCCTTCTACCTATGCAGAATTACTTATTCCCACCCATATACCTGTATATATGACCTCTCCCTATGTCCTTTCTTGCTGTCCCCTCACCTCTTTCATTTCCCTTCTTCATGCTGCCTCCTATACTTTATTTCCGCTGCCCCAGCTCAAATGCCGCCGATACAGTGATGGCAGATGCCGGGGTGAGCAAAAATCTTTTAACTTCCTTTTTATTATATTTTTGATTAAACACTTACTACTACCCGTATACCTCTACCCCTTAGAGGCCGAGCAGTTGAACAGTCTAATCAGAACGGCCTACAAAACGGCCCCTCTCCTTCCCAAAACCACAGCTACTGTCAAACTTCTCCAGCTGGGGGTACATAATACCCTACAAGAGCTAATCGAAGCACACTTAATGGGTCAATACCACCGACTCTCAGGGACAATAACCGGGCAACAACTCTTAAATCGACTGCAAATTCACCTTCCTGGTCAAATCATCGCTCTGTCTTCCCTTCGCGAAGCCATCAGCGCAAATATTAACATCCCGCCACTCCCGATAAACAATAATCCTGAATACAATCACGAGCGACGAATTGCCAGAGCTATAAAGCACTTCGCAAGCGTTACCCCATATCCACCCCTGCCGTCTATGTGGAAGCCACTGAATATCATCAGTAGTCCGCCCGCATTCGCGATTGCAGTGATAAGGAATGCTCCTAAATTAGTTACATGTGCCACCGTGCGGATATATACACCCAGTCCATCGAAGCGAAAGAGGCGGCAATAGCCCTTGGGATTACCCACTCCTCCGCAGAATATAATTTTCAGATTCAAAGACAGCCACCTCCAATTTTGCAAAGCAAAAAATACACGCCCCGGCTGCTACCATCCTCCGACCTGCTCCCGCTCCCAGATCGCCACAACACCCTCCTCTCGGTTCCAGCGCACTGCGGACACCCGGGCAACACGGCCGCCCACGAGCAAGCCCGAGCTCTCGTCAGCCGGGCAGAGGACAGTCAGCCCTCGTTCCGCAGTGCAAGGGACTGTCTCATCTCTCACATCAATGTGCATTATAGAAACGGTGGTAACGGGGGTAGATTCGGTGGTAACCACCGAATCTACCCTTTCCCCCCTCATCCTCACCCTTCCCTGACCAAAACCGAGCAGGTGGTATGGCGTCGACCACAAACCGCCACCATGGCATCCCCTTTCCTACTCTCCCTCATACATGGAGGGGGAAAATCTCCAACATGTCAGTTATGACCAAGCACCAAAGCGGATTTTAAACACTCGTCAAAATTGCCCAAACAAACCAAAACCTCCCTTTCGAGGGATAGAATCGCAGGAGCGATGGGAGGCTGCTCTACGCACCTCACAGGTCGGAGCTAGCTACAGCTTCGCATCGTGTGCTGGGCCCAACAGTGCCCGGTCCTGAGCGCCTGTCGCCGTCCTGCTCGTCCCCCTCCTACTTCACCCAGCTTCACCTCATCCACTGAAGTGGGTCCAATAAAGTTTGGAGTACTCCCGTACGCAGCCACAGGAGGAGACTACAAAAGAGCCGTGATCCACGGAATCCCGGCCGGAATAACGATGGAAGAGTTACAAGCGAACCTACGAGTAAGAACACAAGGGGTAAACATCATGTCGGCACGAGCCCTGGGGAAGTCAAAGACTGCGCTCTTAGTGTTTGACGGACCCATCGTGCCAAAATGGGTGATATATGAAGGCGTCGAGCTGTTTACCATTACACCCAAGAGGTCAAAAGAACAGAAGAAGAACCGAAAGTCGGCTCCCACCTACTCCACCTGTGGGAGGCCAGGAGAGGGCTAACAAGGAAATGGAAGACACAGAGACACAATAAGCAGCTAAGGAAGAGGATCTGCGAACTACAGAAGGAAGCCGAGAGTTATGCCAACCTCCTCGCGAGGCGAAGCTGGGACGACTTCAGCGACCAACTGAACGACACACTCTGTACCGAAAAAACGTGGAGAATAATCAAGGCCCTGCTCGACCCGACCAAAACCAGGTCGGAGAGTAACAAGGCAATCCAGAGGATCATCCACACCTTTGAGGGTGACGACAACGAGCTCCTTAAAAGGATAGAGGAAAAGGTATACAGCACCGAAAAACCGGACGCCTACGACAAAGAATACCGAGGCGAAGACAACCCGCACCTGGACAGACAGATAACAAGAGAAGAGGTCTATGCAGCGGCCAAGGCGGCGACGCGCAACACCGCGGCCGGCGCAGACAGAATCAGAAACTTCATGATAAGAAACCTCAGCGATGAAGCGGTCCGCCAACTGACCCAATTCATCAACGAGCACTGGGAGAAAGGAACGGTACCAGAGGAGTGGAAACACGCCACGGTGGTGATGATTCCCAAACCCGGAACGAAGCTCCAAATAGAAAACCTCAGGCCGATATCGCTAACGTCGTGCCTGGGAAAACTTTTTGAGCGAATAGTCACCCGTCGACTACAGCAACACCTAGAAGAGAAGGGGCACTACCCGGACAGCATGTCCGGTTTCCGGGCAAAGCTGTCCGCGCAGGACGTCCTCCTTCAGATCAAAGAAGAAGTCCTAACGCAAGTCCCGTACAATGGCGAAAGCGTTATCATGGCCCTAGACGTCAAAGACGCTTTTGATAATGCAGGCCACGCCGCCATCATGGAGGGACTCAACAACGCCAACTGCGGAAAGAAGATCCACTATTACACCAGGGCCTCCCTAAGCAACAGGACAGTCACGGTGGGAATCGGGGAGCTCAGAGGATAAAATATCAACACTCCAAACAAGGGCACGCCGCAAGGCTCGGTCGGTCATATCACCAGTACTCTTCAACGTAGCGATGATAGAACCAGCAAGAAGACTCGAAAAGATCGAGGACATCGGCTTTGCAATCTATGCGGACGACATCACGATATGGGCCAACCAGGGAACGCTAGGACAAAAAGAGAGTTTACAAGAAGCGGCGACATGTGTGCAAGAGTGTGTGAAAGAAAGAGTACTGGCGTGCTCCACTGAAAAGTCGGAGATCCTCAGAATCCAGAGAGGGAAGAAAAACCCGGAGAAGGTAGAAATCCTGCTCGAAGGAAGCCACATTCCGGAGAGGGAACAGGTCAGAATCCTCGGAATGTGGATCCAAACAAACAGGAGATTCGGATTCGCTATCAACCGGCTTAAGCTGGCTGCGACGCAAGTGGCAAGAATGATAACCAGAGTATCGCACATAAGACGTGGCATAAAAGACGTGACACTCTGAAACTCGTAAGAAGTTTGATCATAAGTAGGGTGACCTACTCCCTCCCATACTTTCAAACAACCCAGGGAGAAAGGGACCAAACCAACGCAATCATTCGGAAGGCGTATAAAACGGCCCTTCATCTGCCGATGCGTACAGCAAACGAGAAGTTACTAGCACTCGGCATTCACAATACATTCGAAGAGCTGGAAGAGGCACAGCTAGAGACGCAAAAGTAAAGGCTGTTGCAAACAAGAAGCGGCAGAAGAATCCTAGAAAATTTGGGATACAACTTAGAAAAAATACTAGAAAAGGAAGCAGACATCCCCGACAACATCAGAGCCACTATCAAAGTCTGCTCGCTCCCCAAAAACAAGGACCCAAGCCTCCACCTGGCTAGGAGAAAGGCGAGAGCAAAATACATCGAAGAGAAACTGGCGTTTAAAGAAAATACAGTATATGTGGACGCGTCCAGGTATAGAGGAAGAGACGTGAGAAGCAGCGGTAGCACTCAACTGGGAGGGCGCAGAATTTGCTAGCGCATCCATTAAAAACGGTACGGTTGATGAGGGCGAGGAACTCGCAGTTGCTCTAGCGATCGCCGAAGGCAACCGGATCGGAAAATCTTTAACCATCCTAACGGACTCGAAAGAGGCATGCAGGAAATATATGAAAGGAAGGATAGGTAAATGTGCAAGACAGGTCCTAGCACAAGTGGCTCCAAAAAAGGACCAGGCGAGGCATGTTATTTTCTGGGCACCCGGACATGCGGAAGTATGGGGCAACCTCGGGGCCGATGAGACCGCTCGAGCTTACACGAACCGAACCTCTCATCCACTCAGGCCGGAGGGGGCCTCAGAAAACGTAACGCCCACCTTCTTAGAGATCAATTACTACAGAGGGGTAAGGAAAAGATATCCGGAACCGCACTCTAGCCTGACTCAGAAAGAGGCGGTCATATGGAGGAGGCTCCAAACAGAAACCCTAGCTAATCTTTCCATATTAAATAAGATGTATCCAACGCAGTACAAGGACACGTGCCCCAAATGCGGAAGCAGACCCACGGTGTATCACACAACTGTGGGAGTGCACGGACAATTATAGTTTCCATAATCAGAAAGAACCGTGTCGGGAGCAGTGGGAGGAAGCGCTTTCCAGCCACAATCCAGCCTTCATCGAAGACTGGTACAACATGCTGTGAAAGCTGCCAGATCCAATGGGGCCCTGGAATAGGGGCTCCACTCGCTGAAGAGGGCGAAGACATCGCAAAATGAAGACGACCTCTGCACTCTAAGTGTATAGAAACTAGAGCAGTAAAGTTTATCCTATCCTATCCAATAAAGTTGATACCAATCAACAATACCAGCGTTGGCGGACGTCAAAACAGGTGAATCATGTTAACTACAGAAGTAACTGAATTCTAATTGTGAACTTTCTAACTATTACCGATAGACACCTGATTACAATTGGAGATTTCCAGCCGGCCGTTAGTAATAGCCATATCAAAGTTTAGAATTAAAACGCAATTACCCTCGCCGCTGTGGCTCAACTGATTTGGTCCCTTTCTCGCGCCATTCGAAAACCGCGCGCTTGAGGTAGGGCGCAAAGCGACGTCAAATAAATTCGCGACACTCCGTGACGCACGTATCACGCGACAATCTCAGCCCCGCTCGTGCGCAGTACTCTCCGCCCATCGCAGCTCCAGCGGGGGATAGGCAGGAAATGTCGCGTACGTGCGTCACGAAGTGTCGTTTTTTTATTGACATCGCTCTGCGCCCTCCCTCAAGCGCGCGGTTTTCGAATGGCGCGAGAAATGGCCCAAACAAGTTGAGCCACAGCAGCGAGAGTAATCGCGTTTTCAAAATTCTAATAACTGACATAGCTATTACTAACGGCCAGCTGCAAATCTATAATTGCAATCGGGTACCTATCGGCAACAGTTAAAAAGTTAGCTGTTAGAATTTAACCACTTTATTAGTCAACATGATTCCCGTTTTTTCACGTCCGCCAACAGTGGTATTGCTATGCAGCAAAAAGCTTCAAAAACCCGTTTTTAAACATTAGTAGCCGGCTTCCCTAAAACACTTAAGTATATAGGGAAGGCTATATATAAGGGTGGGTTATATTGTGCTCATTTCCCTATCACTTGACAGATAGTGCAGTCTATTGTCAAGCAGCCATTACGAATGTCTGACTTGGCTGATCTAAGGTTGTCCCGATTCTATGACTAATTACCTTAGTAAATACCTTGTAGGCAATGGGCAGTAAGCTGATTGGTCAGTAATTTTTTAAGTTCTTTACGTCCCCTTTCCTAAGGATTAAGAATTGATAGCATTCGTCGAAGATTCCGGTTTGCTTGAGGCCATAAGGCATTGTGTGTACGGGGTGGCTAGTTTTTCTAGCACAATCTCCCCACCGTCCTTCACATCTGCTTTCCCCCTCTGCATTGCTCCCAACGCTTTACTTCCCCTTTCGTGACTGGCAAGAGGTCCAATTGCTGTTAACTACTCCCTCTCATTAATGTCCCAATTGCACTGTTTACTGTATAATTTATGTAGAATTCTTTGGTTACTTTAACTATATTATCCACATTGCTAATGATGTTGCCCTCCTTGTCTCGCAGCACATTCATCCGATTTTTTCCTATGCCCGATTTCCTCTTGGCCACTTTTAGGCTACCTCCATTTTTTACAGCATGCTCAATTATCTCCATATTATACTTCTATACGTCGGTTACCTAGTGCTTATTAGCTTTGACAGCTCTGCCAATTCTATTCTGTCTGCGGGGTTAATGACTTCCATGCTGCAACATTTAGTCACCAGAGAGAGCTTGTAGTTATTGTGTCAAACCATCCGCATTGATAGCTGCTAGATTATCATTCACTGCTTGAACATTAATGCTGTCATCCTCGGTCAAAGCCACATTTCTGTTCTGCAGAGAGATCCCAAATTCCTTCACTTTCCCTCTTATGAGTCACTGATGCCTTCATTACTAGTTCCTTCTTTACAAGTGAAGTGCTTTTAATAGTGCATATTATTAATACGATTATCATTTCGGCCACTACACATGCAACAGACATGATTTATCATGTGGGAAAGAGCACCTAAACTGCAAAAGCTTTCTTGATTTCCTTCTTACCCTTTAATTATAACTCAAACAAGTGTGCATCATGCTCAAGAATGAAATCATTGCCACCTAAGCATGGCTGATTCTGCAGAGGAGAGAGGCTCAGGTGCATACACATCTCATCACAGTGCTTTCATTTTATATTACATAACGCCACAGGCTACAATACCTATTACACAGCAGAAGAGGTTGTGGTGTGTGGGGCATATCATATCCAAGCTGCAGAGCCGAAAAGTGTTTAGAAGTCTGATGAAGGCAAAATGTCAAATAGGCCATGACCATGCAGACACGTATGACTCAATATACTCAAACTTTTAGCATGAATGTAACTGACACAACACAAGTGCTTTTCTGGTCATGGTTCTAAATGTACACTTTCTTTAACAGTGTATTGGCACTGAATTTATGGATTTATTAAAGTGCATAGACGTGGCCAATCCAAATGTGTGTCAAAGTCCAAGATATCTAGGTCCACCATCTGATCACATTTATCTTTGCCAGTATTTCATATTTAGTGTAGTCTCCCCAATGGGACAGCAAGAGAAGAAAATAAACACAAATCTTTGTCTCACAACTAGACCAACAGAACATGACGCCAGAGCCCTTCTATGCTTTCTGAACTTAGCTTATCCACCCTTCTTGCTACCTGATATCAGCATGCATAAAGAAAACACTGGTGCAGGCACTCAGTTCAGCCTTTTTAATTAGCTGTACAACAGTAAGCAAGGAAATGATTAAACAACTACAAAATGCCAAGTTTCACACTGATTAGTGCAAGCTATTTCTTGTTCATAGTGCACTCTGCGAACTGATGCGTATTTCCACATTATAGTGAACCGTGCCTTTCTCCTCCTAAAATAAAGGTAACTGTGTGCTGGTTTTGCTGAGTGACAATGCCACCTGTTTTGCAGAACAGAGTTCTCCACTGCAACTACACCAGTCACAAGGTAACAATGCATCATCAAGAAGAAGCATACTGCAGACACAGACAGTCATTATCCTATGTGTGTTTGTATCATTCACAATGTAAATAAAAATCAACTTTTATCCAAAGGAACACTTTTCCGTGGTGCGACTCTGTGGCCTGAAAAAAAAAAACTCGACAACAATGCCTACTGCTTTGGGTCCACATAGAAGCTTTACACATTCAGTATACTCACTTGTGTAGTACAAATACTTTTTCATAACCTAATTTATTGCATTTCTGCAAGCATGATAGGTTTTAAGTTGGCATTGGTATTTCAAGAGTTCCCCAACTCAGCATCTGCATACACAACTGTTTATAAATCAGCACTGGTGCTCATCAATTCTCAAGGAAAGCTACAAAGTCTGTGAGCTTAGCCAACTGTTCTTCGCTTGGTGTTGAATCTTCATGCCTAGCAGCTGAAAAATAGAAAAAGAAAGAGTGGGAGGAGGGCAGGGATTATTTCAAGGTTAGCACCTGGTGATTAATAAACCAATAAACATTTCTCTCTAATGAATGATAAAGAAACACACATACAGACAACTATCTTGGCACTTATGGGATGAAGGCAAAAAGCCATAACTATGTATTTATCGGCGAGGTTGTTGTACAAGGGTTTCGAGTTAGTAAGTTCGGTAGCATTGTTAACTAGACAAACCCTGCTGCATGCATAACAAAACAACTCTTCTGTAGATTTTTGCCATAAAAGGTACATGCCCATTGAAAGAAATGCCACTCAATCCTCTAATACCAAAGTAATTCTTACCTGTATACTTTGGTAAGACCATACCACTTGCAACATCAACAACCCAGCCCAACGGACATACAACTGGAAAAGAAGCAAGAAAAGTAGGTATTATGGTATAATCTCATGTATGGGCCACACCCCATCTTGGACAACATAAGAACAAAATGTGTTTATACGTTGTTTTTTATTCGTGTATGGGCCGCACTTTCAAAACTCACGGCTGAATTTTTAAAAAAAATGCAGCCCACACACGAGTTTATACAGCCTGTGGCCCAGCTTGCTACTGCAAATGTGCTTGAAATTCTTACCAGCTGCTAGGTCAACTTTGGGAACACCCAGAAAGGCGGAGGCATCATCAAGGGAAATAGAAGAATACGCCTTGGCCACCAGCGTCAAGGCCCTCCGTCTCGTACGCTCTGCAAAATATGTTTTATTTATTCCAGATACCCTGAGGGCTCAGTGTACATTTCAAATGGGGGGAAGGGGATACGAAGTACACATGGACGCTATGTGCAAACCAAATTCATCATCATCAGCCTGACTACGCCCACTGCAGGGCGAAGGCCTCTCCCATGTCTCGCCAATTAACCCTGTCCTTTGCCAGCTGCAACCACTGTATCCTCGCAAACTTCTTAATCTCATCCTCCCACCTAACTTTCTGCCACCCCCTGCAACGCTTGCCTTCTGTTGGAATCCACTCCATCACCCTTACGAACCAGCAGTTATCTTCCCTTCGCATTGCGTGCCCTGCCCAAGCCCATTTCTTCCTCTTAATTTCAACTAGGATGTCATTAACCCGCATTTGTTCCCTCACCCACTCTGCCTGCTTCCGGTCTCTTAACGTTACACCTATCATTTTTCTTTCCACAGCTACCAAATTAAGGTAACATAAATAAAACACAAAATGCAGTGATAACAGTAAAGAACAGCTTTCTGCAGTCTGCACAGGTGACCATGACACATTATGATAGCTTCAAACTGAGTTGTTCTGCTTTAATATTGTCACTGCGTTTTGTGTCTTATTTCCGTTACTTTAATTCAGCTCCAAGCCGCAGTTTCTAGGAGAAGAAATTCAAGTAAGGAGCTATGAAAAGTGAGATGGTTCATTCAGGTGAATATAATGGGTAAATCAATGACGCACGCACACACACACACACACTGCAATGCAGAAGCAGCTAATGAGCCTGAAAATAATTAGCTGCTCTGAATTGACAAAAACATGATCTCCTTGAGACAAGCCAACTTGAGCTTAGGCCAACAAGGGTGCTCAAGCCAGCTCAGCTAATATGCTCTACAAGCCAATGTAGCAGGCCCCAACTAGTTAGCCCCTTGAAGCGTGAAGTTTTTAGAGTTCTGGCACAGTAAATTCCAAATGTTTCAAAGATGAGAAACCGTTCAAGATGCTTCCTAGCACCTTCAAGAGCACCGCCACTTAATGCATTCCTTAGGGATGATACATGAATAAAATGGTATTTCCAACTGATATTTAATTTGACAAGCTGCATGCTAGCTTTAATATGTTCAATAATACACAAATGCTGGTCGAAGGCCTTTTTGTGTCCTGCAGCAAGTAACTCTCCCTGGGTTGCTGAAACTGAAATTTTCTTCATTACTTACAGTCTCCAATAGAATGCCTTGCAATACTCAGTTATATAGGGTTCTATGGCACATAAGCAGTTAATGCTATCATGCACCAAACACAAGGTTAGAACGTCTGTTTATTGTGTTCAATAGACTTTAAAGTTTTTGAAATGTATAGTTTGTTTAAAACATTTGCTTGAGAAACCTAAAAACACATGAAACATCACAGAGGGCATTTTCACCAAAAAGCAACACATATATTTTTTTCCTGAGTTGTTCAAGTTTTGTGCATGAGAATAAAATGTAGTTTACTGTGAGCTCACCTCCACATTTTTCATACAGAGGTTTATCTTGTTTTGCCAGTAAGCAGTTGTGAGCAAATGTGTCCAATGCATAAGCGGCAAAAAATTACTTCTACAGAACGCTCTGGATGTCCACATGATTTTCATTCAACCAAGATGGGCTTTACAACATGTTTACTGCTCACTGCATTATCCCAGGCAGTATGTCATTTGTTTTTCAATTTACTGTGTACTAATTCATGCAAAAGCACATTAATTCTTTTCATTATACCGTGATGAGCTCATGTGGCACAGGCATCTCCCTTGTCACCATCTATCCCAATGTGGCTGGGGCCCAGCAGAATTTCAGTGTGTGCACTTGTGTAATGACATTCTGCGATATTGTGTATTATATTTCCTAATAAAAGAGTGCATTTTTTCTCTCGAATAATGCATACAATATTAGTAAACATTGATCACCACCTGGAATTCATCGGCGCTGAATAAATAATTTGTAATTTTTTTATTTGTAATGGCAGCAAGTGAACAAGGCGATATTATATTGCAGTTTTTGTAAGCCTCACGTAAACAGGTAATGAAGTCTTAACAGTCTTTTGACTGTTGGAACCAAAACCAAAACTGCAACTGCATGGAAGAATAAATTCAATTACAAGTTTGGTACTGAGCGCAGGCAAATTTCACGCAGTGATTTGCATTTACAAATGTCTTACACATAGTTTAAAACAAAAAATACACCATGAAAATTTTGCTGTCGCTACCCCTCTAAGGGTTCAGAGGCATTTCTGGAATGCAGTGCCTCACTGAATCAGCGTAGATCACACTAATTTTGATGCTCTCATTTATTACTCTGTCTACAGCCACACAGACGGCATAACACTCAGCAGTAAAAATTGATGGATACTGCGGCAATCATACTGCTTTTTCTCAACTGTTCTGTGCTACTACACTACTGACATGGATTTTTGTTTTCAAGCCATCAGTATAATACTCTGTATAATTTGCATATTTTTCTTGAAGTGCAAAGTATTCTTGCAATATATATGCTCATGTAGTGTAACCTTTTTGTGAAAGTGTGTTTATGTGAAGTCACGCACAGTGTGAAGGCAGCACCATGATGGCTGCGGATAGTGCCTTGAGGCAATATATGATAAGGCATCCGATATACAGTAGAGACCACTCATAATGTTACCGCTTATAGTGAGGGGCACGATATAATGTGGCTTTTGCCAGCCGCCGGTCTGTCACCCGTGTAAAGCCATACTGCATAATATAGGGTTGCATGAAGCAAAACACCATGAAAGCCTAGTGCACAAGGAATGACATGAGCAATGAAATGTTGAAGGACCTCAGCTCTGTAGAAAACAAGCTAATCTGCAGTGCTGTGAAGAGGCAGCAGCAGGCCAAAATTATGGCTTTATTTTCTGGCTATGCATGACATGCCTCAAAAAACATTTTAGCATACAGTGTGCAGCACGACCGTGGAGGTTACCAAGACCGCCTTTGCAAATCTGGGCATGTGCCGGTAAATTGCATGCGCAGTTTCGCGGCAGCAGTCGTGGTAACCTCACAATGAATGATTCAAAGCGTGCCAAAATAATGCAGTCCTCAAAGAGAAAAGATGAATATTCAAGAAAAGTCCCCGTAAGATATTACACTCACCTCCAAGTTCCTGCATGATAGGTTTGATGTCGTCCGGCCACTCTTGGGCTAAGCCAGTGTAAATTGCTGGAAAATCCTTATACCAGAGGGCTTGACCAACTTTCCACATGTTTCCCAGCTCCGGGTGTGACTTTGAAAAGGAAAACAAAGGTCTTAACATACTCACCAAATTAAATAAAATTTGTCACATAACAAGAATATAAACTGCGCACACATACAGGGGCAGATTAATGGGTTACTCTGGTTTGGTTTTATGGGGTTGAACGTCCCAAAGCAACTCAGGCTATGAGGGACGCCACTGTGGAGGCCTCCAGACAATTTCGACCACCTGGGGTTCTTTAACGTGCACTGACATCACAAAGTACATGGGCCTCCAGCATTTCGCCTTAATAGAAATGTGACCGCCGTGGCCGGGATCAAACCTGCGTCTTTTGGGTCAGTAGCTGAGTACCAAAACCGCTACGCCACCGCAGCAGGCCTCAGGTGGTTGTCTACAGCCATGTGTTATGCTACAAAGCATACAAGACACAAGCATACTTTCTGCCCATGCTCTTCAGCTGGGCAGAAATGGCAAAAATATAAGCTCATTTCTCAGTAATAGAGGTACAACTTCTATTGCTGTATACTAAGTGTTATTCGTGTGCTGTGGATACTCTCATACTTCATCAGAGTAATTTGACTAGTTTTGTTCTTTTTTTTACTGCACACACAAGGTGTTTTTTTTACACTAAGTTTCTTACAGAACGTGCGCATCCAATCTGTAGAGGTAGAAGAAATATGACAGGGAACACAGGAGCGTGTGGCCTTTGCGCTTCATGAAGAACTGCCACCGAGAGCCGGTAAGGATTTGCGGCAAAGGCACATGCCCCATAAGCATGGTCAGCTGCTCTTCCCATACATGTATGTACCTGGTGCCGCCTATTCTCGTCAGCTCTTGGTGGCAGTGCTTCAGGAAGTGAAGAGGCCACGCACTCCTAGGTTCCCTCTCATATTGCATCTACCTGTACATTGACATGCCAACATGAGTCATGGCTCACGCAAGTCCAGTCTTCCCATTATCATACCAACACATTCAATACATTTTGCCACTAAAATTTATTTACATACTTGCTTTATTTCTTGAGGAATCCTCTTCCAGAGAAATTTGGCATTGGGCCTGAGAAAAAGAAAAGGCAGTTTAAGATATTCCTCAATAGATATTTGAAAAGAGAATGAAAGGGGATACGAACAGGTCATTTTGAAGAAGGTAGATTGCTAGTAGTTGGCCATAAGTTTGTGGACTGGCAATGCCATCAGCAGCCTGGAGTGAACAGAGGTAAATGGTCATAAGCAAAGATAAATTCGCAAGATATTTTCGGCCCTTTAAATAAGAGGGATTTTCTGGTCCCTCTGATCGTCGAGCAAAAACATTTTACCAACGACACTACGGCACTGACACACCACAACTTGCGAGCCCCACGGTACACACTGAAACTTCAAACCACTTAATTTGCAATAAAAAATCGAAAGACTGCCTACTGCTCGCGCATAATGGTCGATGACAGCAAACATGCAGATGTTTCATCGCGTCATTTCCGTTCACGCAAATCTGGCCTTGACAGCACCTACATGCCGATTTATTAACGCAATTTCATCGCGACAACCATGAAACACAGCGCGACTAATGCAAATGTGCGAACTGTAAACCATAAGATACGATACAGCTACCACACAGAAACGCGTTCAGTAGCAATTTAAGAGGCACGTTATCGCCCGTGGTAGAGGGCCGCCAGCGTAGTATACAAACACGGCTGCTGGCACGCATCACTTAGTTTGCTGTCATCGTACTACAAAGTGCGACAAGGATACGAATCTGCGCTATTCGAACAGCGGCACTGTTTACACAGGAAAGGTGCACAAGCGTTCTGCGTGCCTACCTCCAGCTCTTGCTGCTCAAGGTCTGCAGCCAGCTTTGAATATTCTCGCATCCTAGCATCGCCACTTCCATCCCCAACAAGAGCCATTATGGACTCAACAGATAACCAGAAAAAAAAGAGACTGAGCCCACACACACTCTTCAATCACCAGCACGCCGCGTCCATCATGGCAGAATGGCAGTGCGCACGAATGGTGTGCTAGCCCAGCGCCTTCTTAGTGGTAGTCAGTACCTGACGCATCGCGCGCCCGCTCCCATCGCCAATCTGCTTCGTTGGGTGACCGCGTAGTGGCGCCAGTCTACAAAAAGACTGCTCTTTGGTCGCTCGTGCGCACTGTACGTCGGCTGATGTGAACAGGTAGTTTAATAGCAACGTTGGTTTATAGGTCGCAGGTAATATGCATTTCAGAGCCTGACGACACTGTACAATTCATAGGCACTGAAGTGGAAGCTGCAAATCAGCAACTGAACTTTCAAAGCTACACTTAAATTAGACAAGCCGTGACACTGACCTCCATTAGGTTGCTGAATGCTACAGCGGCTACAGTTCAATGTATTGAATGCCCAATGCCGTATTCTCCGTTACTGAGGCGAGCGCAGTTGAAGCCATCGGAAGGCGGACGGTCTGTCCCGAAAGTCACTTGTCTGCTGTGTATTGCAATGCGAAGATTTAACGTTTTTAATCCTTTCGTTCGCAGTTTTTTGCGTTGTTCTCAAGTAATATCTGCTGTTATGTCAAAAGAATTAAGCAAGCAGAACGCGAGAAATATGAGTATCGTTTGGAGAGCCCTGTAATTTCACAACAACCGAAGAAAACGGACATGCAGGTTTCACCCAGTTCCAGGGTTCGAACAAGGCCGCGGCGGCCGCGTTTCAATTGAGGCGAAACGCAAAGGCGTCCGAGTGCTGTGCGATGTCAGTGCACGTTAAAGATGCCCAGGTAGTCAAAATTATTCGGGAGCACTTCACTACGTCACCGCTTTCTCTCTTTCTTCTTTCACCCCCACTTTCCTCCCTTCACTTACGGCATGGTTCGGGTGTCCACCGAGATGTGAGACAATTACTGCGCCATTTCCTTTCCTCAAAATTAAATTTTTTTTTCACCCTTCCGCGGTAAAGGGGTAATTATTTACTACATATAATACACTACATTCTTGTCTGGTTCTTGTCAGCTGCGCAAGGCTTTCGCCGCTGGCCAGTCAAATGGTAAAAAGGTTAACTTTAGGCTTCCCAGATGCGTCGGATTTTTCAGCTTTGCTGGTGAAGCAGCGCCTTCGCACTAAAACAAACACAAGCCGTCAGTGGGATCCGAATCCGCGACCTTCATATGTCTCTTACGGTGTTCTACCAACTGAGATATGGCGGCGGCTGTGCAATCCTTTCTACTACAGTGATCTAGACGGCATTACTTGTACTTTTGAGTATTTGTGCTGCTTGTAGACTAACCCCCAACCTTGAGTAGGGTCACTGGAAAACTTATCCAGTGACTCTAATCTTGAGAGTTCACCAGCGCAGTATATAAAGGTCACGTACGCACTAAATCATGGCTGTAATGTACACCCGAATGCGCATCACACGGCTCTAGGTGCACTGACTCCTCTGCTCACAGGCTTCCTGCCTGCCAAGAAACTTCTCTTCCTGGTGTTGCGGTAAACGAATCGTCGCTGAAGGGCTCAGTGACCCATTCCCTGTCGCGCATTGTTGATACGGCACAAAATGAATTATGTCGTTCAAAAATAAACGATACCCACTCGCTTAAAGAACAGTACAACCTGTCCCGGCCAACGCTCATCTGAGTAAGCCTAGCTATATGACGCGGGACGCTCGCTAATTCAGTCTCAGCTGGGCTTACACTGTTCAATTCGGATATGTGCTCCCGAAGTGGACCTTGTCGTGAAATGGTCGGCACAGCAAGCGACTGTCCAAATATTGCTCCGAAAGCCTGTACTGTATGGTGCTTTGTTGTTCACGCTCGTATGACGTACTCACAATGGCAGGCGTGACGACGTTCGGAGGGACCCGTCACCGAAAAAAAATTACGGGACAATCAGACATTTCATGCGACAATTCAGCGAAAGCAGTTGGATGTACCCTCGATGATTACATGGGTGTTTTTACTCTAATGATTTTTTTTACTCTAAACCGAGGCTCCACACACGACAGAATTTTTGTGGAGGGTCGAGGATGGCAGTGGGCAGCCCCCTAGCTAAGGGGGTTAGGGTGGCATGGTGGGTGTTTCTGGAGGGCAGCTTGCTTTCTCACTGCGTCCTTGGATTCGATTTCGCCGTCGCTTTTGGAGCGAAAAGCTTCACTACGCTAGCTAAAGCAGTCGTCGCGTAGGCCGGAGAATGACCTTGAACGAGCTTCAGCCCAACCACGTTAACTGTGTATAACCATATGCGGTACAGTTATGGTGTCGAACCCTTGACACCTGACCTTGACCCATGACGTTTAGTTGACCTCTGACCTTTCCCATTGTTTGACCTTTGGGTTGACCTCTGATCTTATGAGCATCTGATGGGGTGATGTGAAGCCACGTGATGACATCTAATGGGAGTGTCGTAAGGCCATGTGATACCACGTCATAGCCACGTGGTCGTGTGGGTATATATAGAACGGCTGTCGCGAGCGTGTAGCGGAGCTACCATGGACAAGCCTCAGACGCTTAGCAAGCGTCCTTGCTTTTCGCTGAATTCCAGGGTTAGCCAAGTTAAGCCACTGCCAATTTTTGTCTACAAGTTCTGTACGATGTCAAATTACCTGTCTCGTATCATTTTGCTGGGTGATTCAGTACCACTGGCAACACGGCAAGGTCAAATCCTCGGTCATCCTATTTACAAACACTGACAATCAAATATCTGGACAGCAGTTGGGGGGCGAATCAGCAATTATCGATCAAGAAAGAGGTTAAACAGAGAGAGCTCTGTGGAAAACAGGGATGCTGACTAAATCGGCACTGGGAACATACACTGCAGAATCTTTAAGCAGGAAATTGCCAAAGAAAATATCTACGATAATTGTAGGGGAAACTTTGTTGTTCGAGGCCAGGACGGGAGTTTTGCGGACTAAGCTAGACGTATAGAGTCAGGTAGCACGAGATACAGGTTATACGGTGCGTGTGAAGAGGAGGAGGGAACGGCTGAATACTTGATACTTTTCTGTAAAGGGCTTCATCCTACAGTGGAAAACAGCGGGGCTGATTTATTCAAAGGATTGGGGTTTAAGGACAGTGAAGGAAAAATAGATTGTAAGTGGGTAGAAGTAATCAAGCGAAGGTTATCTGATTGGTGGCTAAAATCAAGAAAAAGTAAAATTTCCCGAGTCATGGCTAGGTGGCTTGAGCCACCACCCGATTTAATTCAGCCTTATCCATCCAAGGGATGTTTCCGTAAAGTAATCATCCGCGGATGTTTGGATTTGGTCTCGCTTGCTGAGCACACCGATGTAAACACTTGAAGCTGCCGTAGCTTTCGCTCGAACACTGAAGCAGTGTTGGCGGAGAATTTAAGGTTTTTGGGTTTTATGCGGTTAATTAACGTCCCAAAGCAGCTCAGGCTAAGGGGGGCGCCGTAGTGGAGGGCTCCGGATAATTTCGACCACCTGGGGTTCTTTAACGTGCACTGACATCGCACAGCACACGGGCGCCTTTTGCGTTTCGCCTCCATCGAAACGCGGCCGCCGCGGCCGGGTTCGAATCCGATACTCCAGCTCAGTAGCTGAGCGCCCTAACCCTTCGCTACCGAGAACCCGCCGCGGTGGCTCAGTAGCTATGGTGCTCGGCTACTGGCCCGAATGACGCGGGTTCGATCCCGGCCGCGGCGGCTGAATTTCGATGGAGGCGAAATTCTAGAGGCCTGTGCACGTTAAAGAACCCCAGGTGGACGCAATTTTCGGAGCCCTTCACTACGGCGTCCCTCATAGCCTGAGTCGCTTTGGGACGTTAAACCCCCATAAACCAAACCAAACCACTTCGCCACCCCGAGGTTCGATGTTAAATTAGTTGTCGAAAAACGCAGACCATCAGAAGCTTGTAGTCTGTGTTTGAGCACTAATGAGCTATTAACTTGCACAGGTGAATTTTTTTCAGCCCAGATAGATAAATATGGAACACGTGGTAATATATTCTGCCAGCCGAGCTTGCGAGTAGTATGGCGTCCAATTTACGAAACAAAGCTTGCATCAACGAACAGACGACATCGACCTACCGACCGTCATGTGAAATTCCCGCCTTCGCTCTTTCTCTCTCTTCAACGACACATCTCTCATGCTCGGAGCGCCCTTTGGCCACGAGCAATGGTTGGACGGTTTGGACTTTCCTACGCATTCTGAAAGAAAATGAAATAATTTGGAAGCAAAACTGAAGGAGTTGTTACGCCAGTATAACATCAGTATCCGCCCGATTTGTCAGTAACCATTTGCAACCTCACCTTAAGGGTCTAACGCAGTCGGACTTATGAAGATGTTTATATTTTCTTTATATTACTTCGGGTAATTGTTTCTGAAGAGCACTTCCAGCAGTTTGTAGACGACAGAGTACCCGCAGGAGGCGCTTGCGTACAGCGTACACAGAAAAGAATCATATAAGGCAGCGCCGCGACGCGGCGCCAAGACATAGTGGAAAGGATAACAACGAACTGCTCGGCTACTGTTGCCGCAGGCAGCGAACAAAGCAGGGGAGGCGCAGTTGCCGTTGCCAGTTGCCTCGCCGCGCTAACGTTGCCGACGGGTTGCCGTGGCGATCGCGGCCGGTAAGGCTTTGAAGCGTGTTCTCGTATTGTCTGATTTTATCGCAAGTTTTTTGAGCAGGCATCTGATCGTGTTTTTTTGTTTAGACATCTCGATCGGCGCATGGAAAAGTGGGAGATGATCGTCTTATTCGTCTTGGAAGCTTGAATGAAACAGTGCCAATGGTTAGCCCACATCCATCTGTAGTTTTCTTTGTTGTAAGGTGAGTAGACGTTTTGCTGTGTTTTCGCTACGTAGGTGCGTTTATTGGACGAGAGTGGCACTAACCGATCACTTTATACTTATCTCTGAAGCCAAGGTATTTAATTTTGTGATGTCATATCTCAGTGTATTTGACTGATCTTAATTTCGAGTGTTGTGCAGTACCGGTCGCTCGGATGGCAGCATGAAGCTGCGCTGCCAATTTAGTACAGCGCGCGCAACAGCATGAAGTACCAGAAAGTTCCGGGTATTATAGAATTTCATCTGCCAAGTTGACCTGGCGGTTTATGATTGCCAAAACGACGACTTGAAAAACAGTGTTTAGGAGGAGTAGGCGTGTTGTACTTACCTGTTTTTTGCTCCTTGTTTGTGCTTATTAGTAAGTTCAGCGCCTTGAAACATCTGATGAGCCTGTAACAGCGTGATCGGATAGCGCGGCTAACGACCGTGTTGCATCCTTGCAAGTGCAGTGGCGGCTCTTGCATTTTTCGTGTCACTTTTGGGGATATAAAAATGGTGCGGATGTTTTTAATCAAGTGGCAACATTTGTGCGTACCTGCCTTCTAACATGTGAAGTGCATAGGTCTCATTAGCGCCATCACGTGTTACTGTTTCTTTGCACTTTACAGGCAATGTCAACAAAAATTGAGGATGAAGACTTGGATGCTGGTGAGCAGTCGGGAGATGAAGAAGACGAAGAGGGCAACCTGTCCAAACGCCGTGGTGCTCACACAGGCAGGAGTGTTACATTGAGTATGCTCATGTCAGATGGCATCCTCCAACACGGTGAAAATGTCTTATCCATTGACTATCTTGTAAGTGGGAAATATTGTTTGACAATTTGCCAGTTGCTCTGTGCTTTTGTCGTTGTTGCCATTAGTCGCTGTTAAGGCTGTCAAAGTGGTTTGCTGCTCATCTCAATGACTTAGTTATGGTCTCAACGGCTGAATTTTGATGATGGCAAGGGGAAAATGCCAAACACAATTTTGCTTATGCTTGTTGGAAACTTTTTCAGCATATCATGCAAATGTTTAATGGTAGTCTGCCTTTTTGCGCAATCAACTTGTGCATGTGAAGTGCCCTTGCTGCATTTTATGGAAACAGTCTGGTTGGTGCTGTTGCCAGCATGTATTTGTGTGCATTCAGCAGGAACTGCCGTATGAGTGGCAAAAACAGCAATGCAATGAGGTGACAGGACAAGAACAACTAAGGAACATGTCTGTCCAGTGCGACTGTGCCAAGTGAAGGCAGGCTAGCAGAGGACGTAGTGTATGGTCATTAGTGATGCATATAAGCTTGGTGCTGCCATTTGGTGCTTCAGCACTCTGAAAAGGCTAACAGTCCTGGTCAACTCTCAATTGATACTTAAATTTGCTCATAAATGAGTAAGCTTTTGCCATGACTGATTTTCCACCAACTGTTCCAAGTGCAGTAGTATCTGCAATTGAGAACACTTGCATAAAGGGCATTGCTCACATCTCTTTCTCATTTCCTTTTAGCGTCACAGGGAAATGCACAAGGCGGAATATTTATTGATTAGTTGATTGTAATTTGTGCATGTTCACAGTGTATTGACAGTCTAATAGCTCAGTTTCATCAGCCATAAAGAGCAGGTATAGAGCAAAGTCTACAAACTATGTTAGCAGTTCATTGCAGCTGCAAGCGAAGAGGATGTGAAGGTGAGGGTGTTAGTTGAAACTAAACAGCCTACAGCCCGGAGAACCTTTCTGTGTTCTATTTTCATGTTATTGTCATATTTGCCAGTCCTTCTGTGGTTTCTTTTTCTGCATTATTTGGGTAGCAGAAAGTAACAGAATACAAAATAAAAATTTTTCTTTACCCTACACAGCAATGTACATCTTTGTCATAAAAAAACTGTGCTATAACAAGACTATACAAAGAGGACGGGACAGCGACACTGTCACACATAATTTTCTGTCCTCCGTTATATTAGTGGCAAATTGTCATCTTGGATTAATATTTTCATGGTAGGACTAGCCTCTCTCACAGGTCATAAATGACAGTTTACCAATATCCCTCAGGAGAAAGGTATACAACAGCTGTATCTTACCAGGACTCACCTATGGGGCAGAATCGTGGAGGCTAACGAAAAGGGTTCACCTTAAGAACAACGCAGCGAGCTATGGAAAGAAAAATTATAGGTGTAATGTTAAGAGACCGGAAGCAGGCAGAGTGGGTGAGGGAACAAACGCGTGTTAATGGCATTCTAGTCGAAATCAAGAGTAAATGGGCTTGGGCAGGGCATGTAATGCGAAGGCAAGATAACTGCTGGTCCTTAAGGGTGACGGGAAGAAGACAAGCGTAGCAGGAGGCGGCAGAAAGTTAGGTGGGCGGATGAGATTGTTAAGCTTGCGGGGATACGGTGGCCGCAGCTGGCAAAGGACATGGTTAGTTGGAGAGGCATGGGAGAGGCCTTTTCCCTGCAGTGGGCGTAGTCATGCTGCTGCTGCTGCTGCTGCTGATGATGATGATGATGATGATGATTCCTTTACACTGAATAATCATAACTACTTTCTCAGGTTAGCACACCTTGGTTTGTGCATAAAACACCTCTAGATGCTTTAGCCTTTCCTCATGTGCCTGGTCAGTTATTTTGGCATTTTTGCTAGATAAAGTGTCTCTGGCCTTTATTTACTTGTAGCATACTGTGTGAAACCAACGGAAGTAATAAGAATGCAGCAGTGAGTGTGGCTGCATGTCTCCTTTTTCACCAGATTGTGTGCCTCTGATACAGTACACATTTCTTTGTCATCTAGTTCCGTTTGGAGTATCCTTGATGTCATTTTGTTCACTCGGGTCTTTCTGCAGGGGTCAAGGTTCACTGGTGATCTGCTGAAGGACGGCAAAATCAAGTGGCGAGAGACCCAAGAAGTGTACTCTTCCCCTAGTTCCTGGGCAGTTCATTGCAAGAAGTTGCTGAATCCAGACAAGAAGTCCGGGTGTGGTTGGTCCACGGTGATGTCTCTTGCTTCCTTCAAATATGCATTAAACAATATTTGTGCACTAGACATATTTGTATTCACCATTGTTTTCATAGTTGTACCAGCCAGTTGGTTTACAGAGAAAGTTACTTTGCTAAAAAGGGCAGCAAAGACTGCATTTGTCTCAATGTGTGCACATGTAGACAGGTACTGCAAATGTGTACATGACCTCCCATGTAATGTGAGCCTACAGTTTAAGAACTGGTTCTTGTTGCCTGAATGAAGCTGGTTTGTTCAACTTCTAAGCTATTTTAAACACACAAAAATTTTTAATATAGCCTTTTTAGGGCACCAAAGAGGCCACAAGTAAATCAATTTCCTGAAAGATAAATGCATTTTCAAGCCACCAGTGGGGCCTGTGAAATTCAGGCTGCTCTTCCCGAGTAACCTCTTGTGACCAGTCATTAATTTAACAGCCACCTCCTACGGTGGCCACCGTGGCATTTTTCACTCGGTGTCGACGGCGACAATGACATTGATGACGGTGGATTTTCTGCCTTAATACTGTAACGCTAATATTTTGCATGCTTTCTTCTGAGCGCAGAGAACGCTTGCAAGAAACCATGAAGTTAATATACTATATTTACTCGAATCTAGGCCGACCCCGAAATTCATAAAGTCATAAAATAAAAAAAAGTTTACTCGAATGTAAGCCGAATGAAAAAAGGCATTGACTAGGACTAGAACATGTATTTTATTAAGCTTACAATGCTTGTTGTAGCACGTCGAATGCTCACTCATCATCTTCGTCAGCATCGCTGACATCGCTGTCCACTTTGTCGCTGGCTTCCTCCTACAGCGCACTGTCTTTGCTTCCATCCAGCACGTTTGAGACGCTGCACTTGAGGAAGACCCGCACAATGAGTTCGCCCGGAATTTCCTCCCATGCCGCGGCAACCCGGTTCGCCACTTGGCTAAGCGAAGCACGCTTGATGTGCCCGGTCAGTGTGAGCTGCTGTTCCTGAAGCGTCAGCCAGTCATTGTAGTGCTTCCGCAGCTTATCCTTAAAGGGCTTGTTGATTGCAACGTCGAGCAGTTGTAGCTGGCTCGTCATTCCTGCGGGTATCACCGTAATGTCCGTTCCACCTTATGAAAGCACTGACTTTACGGCACCTGTCAAGTGGCCACGGTAGGAGTTGAGAACTAGGAGTGACTTTTTGAACAACAGGGCCCCGGCACGATGTTGCCAAACGGTCTTCACCCAATCTTCGACTAGGGCACCACTCATTCATTTATCATCTTGTGTGTGCACAACGAATTTTTTAGGGAAAACCTCTCCGGATGGAAGCGTTTTCCGCTTAAAAATGAAGTAGGGCGGCAGTTTTCGCCTATCGGCCATGCAACATAACATCAGGGTAAGACGTTGCTTCTCATACCCAGCAGTTCTTACTTTCACCTGTTTTGCGCCCTTCTCATTGACTGTGTACGCCACAGGCATGTCGAAATACACAAGGCGTCTGATCGGTGTTACCGATTTGGCCCAGGCTGTACTGGTTCTCCAGCTGCTTCTTGATCACAAAGCACTGAAATGCCACCAGCTTCTCCTCAAAATCAGGTGGTAGGTTTTGGCATACGGAAGTCCGCCGTCGCAGGCTGAACCCGAAATGCTTCATGAAATGCATGACCCAGCCCCTGCTGGCTTTAAATTGGTCCCGTGGGACGCCTCTAACGTTAACGACCTCCCTCGCCTTTGCCTGTATTATCTCCGCCGTCACAGGCATCGTACCTTCTCTTTGCTTCCTGATAAAGTTGGCGACATTCTTTTTCACCTCATGGTGTCGCCCACTCTTGGGTCCAGTGAAGGCCATTCGCTTTGCAGTGCAGTTGAAGAGCTCGTTCTGCTGCTTCCGCCACCGGCACATGTTCTTCTCGTCCATGCCGAAGTCGCGCTGGGCTTGTAGGTTTGAAGTGCTTTCCACCGCCAAAACTACTTTCCGCTTAAAAGCCGCGCTGTAATGACATCGCTTGGTGGGCCCCATTGCACCTCAAACACGGGCGTTTCTCAAAGTCACGTGGCGACAAGCACAAACAAATACGGGACGGCGAGACCTTTATTCGAACAAGCCAGTGCCAACAAGCAAAATGGAGCCTGCAAACTTACAAGCTGTGGCCGTGAGATGGCGTTATGTGTCTAGCGGTTGCGGGCAAACCGCTTCCTGGAATCTAAGCTGACCTCCGACTTTCGTAAATGATTAAAAAAAAAAAAGTGACGGCCTAGATTCGAGTAAATACGGTATTTCAGAATTTCTTTTGATGTCCTACAACTTTCTTAGCACATGTCAGGCGGATAAAAGTTGATTAATTTATTTGCAGTACTTAATTGAGGTGATATGAAGTGAAAAAACATGTCTGATTGTTCAAACTGCTAGCACAATATCTATGACATTGCACCCTCACTCACATTATATGGGACACCGTGTGGATATATTTATTTTAAGTGGAAGATTTTAAATAATATTTATAAATGGGGTTTTTGAGGTTAACAGTTGCTTTTTATTGTTGTGGCTGATATCAGGAAAAGCGGTGAATTATGTTAATTAGTAAGCTTAACTAAAATCTACTTGTTCACTATTGGACTTAAGTATGCCACGTCAGCATTTTAAACTTTTGTAAATGCCATATCAATTTTTAGATCATGAAAGTATGTTTCTCCTTTCTTCTACAATACAAAGAAGTTTGTGGGTGCATTAAACCGAAGTTGGGCATCCTAAAAGTGCCAGTAGCCGTTGTTCTTTCTGCATGCATTCTTTGACCACCCAGTTTCAGTTTCTGTAATGGCAAGGGGTTGGCTGGTATTGTTGCTTTCAGTTGCTTGAGCTGTGGCGTATGTGTCATTCCTGCTGTCTGCTCAGGGAAAATTATTCCCTTTTTCATTTTTATTTTTTTACAGTACAGTCACCAGTAAAAGATATTAGCACATTGACGTCATCGGAGCAGCAAGAATCGCACCGTGTGTCTGGCGCAGCGCCGTGCTTTGCGAACACTCCTGGCACTTTTGTTATGGGCGTGTTCGGGAGCGCAGCGCTGAGCGTTGCTATCTGCCACTCTGGTGACACGTCACTAGTGCTATCTTTTTTACTGCCACATCTGCCACTCTGGTGACACGTCACTAGTGCTATCTTTTTTACTCACGACTATGTTGCAGGAGATCCAGTAGCCAAAACTTCATACAGGGCTTCCTAATAATTATTTCATTCTCATTTGTGCTCTGTTTATGTAAATGGCATATTATAAAGCATCTAAGAATTGATCCACGTTTCAGCAGTTTTTAATTTGAATAGTTCTCTTGAAAGTAATGTTAACAGACTTTATGGCATTTATGTGTAGTTACCAGCATTTGGTTTCATAGCTGAAGGAAATGGTTGATATGTGTGCTTAAAGAAGATTAGTGAAATGAAATGTAGAAAAGAAGTGGAAGAAGTAAGCGAGGAAGGAAACTGTGGAAATCATTACTAGTAGACATTTAGATTTGCTGCGACTTGTGCCTTACTAGGTGCGAGCATGCAAGGCGTAAGGAAACGGACACAATTTTTTAGCCGTTGCATCCTTTCTTGACAGTTTTTGATGTACTTTGTGTGCACAGTGTTATATTGTTGAACACTAGTCGCCACGATTCTTTAGAGCGTCGCCGCCGCGGTGCCCGAGTGGTTATGATGCTCACCTGCGGTCAAATTTCAATGGAAGTGAAATTCTAGAGGCCTGTGCACTGCGCGATGTCAGTGCATGTTAAAGAACCCCAGATGGTCGAAATTTTCAGAGCCCTTCACTACAGTGTCCCTCATAGCCTCAGTCGCTTTGGGACATTAAACCCCCATAAGCCAAGAGTCTTCAGAGCGTGCATCATTGTGCCCAAGGTTAACTTGATGAGATTTTCGCAGTGTTGTGCCTGCAACATAGTTTAAGTAATTGAGAGTCACAGTCAAATCTGGTATCTGTACTGTGCGGGCTTTGTCCCCCTTTCAGGTGTCTTCTTTGCTAAGGAAAACGCGCTGGTATCCATTTAATTGCCATAGCAGATTTAAATGATATTTTTTGCAAAATCATTTAGTTTGCTGTATTGTGGCAGCAAAGATGTTGCCAACTGTGACTGTTTTAAAATGAGCTGTTCAAGCTTAACTTTTCTTTGTTACATGTTCCTTTCAGATCCGGTATAAAGGAAAAAAGCTGGATTGGTACAAGGCAACTTGGTTCAGGAAGCAGAGGATAAAAAAGGTGTGTTGAGCTGAGCTTATTTTTCTTTCTCTGATTTTCTGCTCTGGTGACTCAGACATATTTGCTGTGATGGTGTAAACTTTGTTTACTGTTGAGTCGCTTAGTTACGTCAAGTTTTGTAGGATTACAAGAAAGAACTTAGCAAGTGTAAACCGGGTTAAGCATGTACAACTGTGCCGCTTCATATCCATGCGCAAAATATTATGGTGGAAACAAGGTCCACAAGTGTTGCTCAGTGCTGTTGGCAAAAACCTTAGTTATGTTGCACAGGCATAGTTTTCAGTGTTGCTTCTTTCTGTAAAAACTGAAGCACATTTCTGTTTACAAGAGAGGAGGTGTGCGAGTTTGTGACATTTTGGAGCAGAACACCTAGAATGCTCCTTACTTCTGCCTGATGGTTTGTGGTTAAGTTGGAATAAAATTGCGTGCTCTGTGTAGGATGACAGAGAAAATAATGTGGGTGCCAAAGTTCCAACTGGGGAGAAGACAAAGTCAGGGTAATTTTGCATATTACTTTTCTTCTGCATGCTGCTTTTGAAGCACTAGGTAGCAAAAGAGAACAGTGCTAATGTTTTTTTTTTTTCTTGTTTCTGTAGGATCGTGATCAAGAAGCCTTGTAAGTTCTTGTACCACTATGTTATGCTTTTAAAAAAGAGTTACTATGTAATTTATGTATTAGTTTAGCAGTCTGGAAAGTTTATGGCAAAAGAGATCTGACAATACTGTATTTACGTAGCATTATTCAATGAGCACATGTTTATGTGGTTATATAAAAGAGCCATTCCCTTCGGCAAAAATGACATTGTTGATACACCATGCGTTCAACCATATCAGTGTCATAGATATTCATTGCATTGCACATTATTAACAAAATCTTTGTTGATTTGTTATTAGTGGCCTACCAGAATGCACCAGAGCAACCGGTGCCAAAGGAGACACTTATTCTAAGTCACGGAGCTCTTGGGACTCGCAATGTTGATTGGCAAGTTTTATTTCAAGCTTATGAGAATTGCACCACTGTTTTCTGTTTTTTTTTTCTTTCAAAATAGTTCCGTTAAGTGATAAATAAGCTCACTGCTGTTGCATTCTTTTTTTTTACAGTGATTTGAACACGCTGGTTATCTCCACACCATTTAGCGTTCTGGACAGGATTCAACCGTTCACTCTGACTATATCTACAAACTGCTTGCTGCTCATTGTTAGTATATTTTGCACTGTTTTACTAGTGGTGGTTATGAAAATGGTGGTGAAAGTTAAGGAATCCGCTGATGGCGAGGAGCCTTATGTGGTAGTGGTGTCAGTTTATTAATGCGAAATCGTTACTAGCCCCGTTAGGTGAAATTCCGTCGGTGACCGACGTTGTTGCGGTTGAGAGATGGTCCCAAAAAGGTGGCATCATCACGCAGTCTCCGTGCGAGGTTCACGCATTGTGCCGATAGTTGGCGCATGCGACTAGGTGCACAGGCGATCCCACTCTGGCTCCGACTCTTGGGGGGAAGGCACTGTCGGCACGGCCTCTCGTCTGTGCATCGCATTGCAATGCACTTGGCCTTGACTAGAGTCGCTGTGTGCAGCTCGAAGTTCAGAATGTGTGCCGGTCTTCGTGCACAACAAACCACGCAGACGAACCATCGCACACAAAGAACTTTAATGAAAGAAACTTGACCGTGCAAAAACTAATGCTTTCACATTCCCACGCGTAACCAGTCTTAAATACCTCTGTCGAATTTTTTTGCATAACACATTCTGGCTACATCTGTTTAGTGTCTGCATGTACCACTGACACTTTTTCCATAGGCTTATTAATTTTGGCAATTAATGGATTGTAAATTTTGGATGCATCATCATCAAAACATTTGAATCATGGGAGGTATTTTCTCCCTGAATTTAGTTTTTTTTTAATGTCATGCGTACCTTGTTTTTCATCTTGGGGACTAGGAGGCTGTTAATAGGTTCTGTTGCAAGTAGTGCTGAGTTTTCTGTCTTGCATGGCAGGACTTTCACTGTCACCTGACGGAGAGTGAAGTGGTTGGGTACCTTGGAGGAACATGGGACATCGCCGCACACAGTGAGTATTTTTCTGCAAATTTTTTTCTGGTGGCAGCCAGTTGTAGACACTTAAGTTGAAGCTGAACAGCTAGTTGCTGGTGTCGTTCAAAGCTTAGCAAATGTGAAAGTGAATCTGATTGGCTGAGAGGATAGGAAAAAGCTCATTAAAGGGACACTGAGGACATATTGAAGCTGTCTTGTGTAGATTGCTATGTTCCAATGTGAGAGAGTGTACTTTCACTGAAAACAGAACTCTTGTAAGGTGTAAAGAGTAAAAAAATTAAATGCAGGTGTCATCACCACATACCCTTTTTGCAAGCATACTATGGTGTGTCGTGACAGTTTCTTATGCGTTGATCTTTGAGGCTAGACTTTACCGCCATTCACTTTCAAATGGTAATCAGAGAGCCCTTTTCGGTCTTGATGTCTCAAGATTGGCAGGAAAAGTTTTAAATCCTATTTCTTCAGTAATAAATATCTTTTGCTGCCAGACAGACATCAGTATGGCCAGAAAGAGCTATAGAGTCTATTTTCACGGAGAGTTGTCCTTACTGTCTGTTAACTGTGAGGAAGTTATGAGAAGAGGAGCACTCCTGCCATTCAGTAAGGCTGCTAAGGTTTTTGGAGATGATGGTCTGCATCCGAGTTAACCAGTTGGAGGGGCCGTATTTTCAATTCACACGGCCCTGCAAACCTGACGTATCCGCTCTCACGCAGCAGGCGTGTTGGAGCACATCAAAAGGTTGGAATTAAGCAAAACCATAGTACAAATTTAAAATGGCTTTAAAATGAATTAAATATATACCCAGCCAACCAGACTTGAAATTACTTTGAATTAATCAAACATGGGAATTATCCAAGTTTGAATTATCACAAGTGTACTGTGTTGTAAATATTGTATAAAAAAGGCTTGATATACTGTCTAACCTCAGTACTACATAAAATATGACAGTCTTCAAGTAGGTTGATATACTGTTTTTCTGCTAGATATGTGTATGTAGCGTCATTTGTTCCACATGGTGCTGCTCTTTTTGTGGAAAACAGAAATGACGTTATGCCACAGAGGTGTTGGTGAGAATTGATAGAGGGGCCCCTAAACACCTTTTTGTTAATCAAAAAAATGTCTTCGAATTTGTTGAGTGCCTTGCAAATGATGTCATCCCTTGACAGTGTTTTTCTGAATGCCCAACAAGAGCTGGGCAATGAAACATACAGTATTGAGCTTTTTCCAATTCCCTCGAACTTGAAAGCTCCCCTTCATTTCTCTTCAGCTTATGCCTCATGAGCAATGCCTCCCTACCAAGGCCATGTTCGGTTGTAATTGCCAATGGTAACCAACTGTTGCGGTTATCTTGATGTACCCATTTGTACTGCATCAGTTGCTTGGCCCCTCCAACAGCCATCATGTGTCTGTTGGTTTTCATGGTGCACATGCAAGGTTGGGAAGCTAGGAAAATAGTTATGCAGCATACTGGTTGGTGCATAAAGCATGTGTACGATTCAGCAAGTTGGGGAAGACAACTATTGTTTTCTGTGAAATGTGCATCATTTTGAAAAAAATTAAGAAGCCCCCTGTTGCTGATTGCAACAAATTTGGTATGTTAATCTTATTACATTATAAAACTATTGTCTGATTAAGCAAATTTTTATGAGCGTAATACTGCTGTGCAGAGTTTATGTAGGTGTCTGGACAATTGAGCAGTAGCAGACATGTATGGGCACTCACCTGTTGACATCGTATTATAGCTACTTCCTGGTTGCATAAAATGGGGGTAAAAAAAGTGTAAAATTTGAAAATTAACTTTCATGGTGCTCCATCGTGTGCACTGCATGTTACGAGGGTAGTGTCATGCAGCCAAAATTTTTACAGCTGTGTATTCTTCCTGCTGAATATGTCAACTTGCCACATTGAAAGGGTGTTTCAGGGCCTCTTAATAAGCCATGAATGGATTTCTCCTACTAAATGTTAAAGAGAGGTGGGTAAAATTAAGACTAGCCATGCACATTATGGAGGAAAGACTCCTTACTTCCCCTCCTTTTTTGGAGCTAGCTTCTTTGCACATAGATGAGCCTGTTTGTGTGTGCAGAGAAGGTTTGTGCATTTGTTTGACTGCTGGGGTAGGTCAGCAAAACCATCATTGAACAAATATTCATGGTTTCATTGAAAAGGGAACGGAATGGCATGCATATACAGTAATCCCTCGTTATAACGAAATAGCTTTACTCAAAGTATCGTTTTATTCTAAATTTCTTCTGGTCCCGACCCAAACGCATGCATTTTAGGTCGCATTACGCGAAGCGCACGAAGAGCTTGACCCGCTTAGAGCGAAGTGGCAAGCAGAGGCATCGCCGCCGCGGCGGCGACCCTTTTGTGCATGCGGTGTCAAATTAATACCGCCGACGAATTAGTCTCAGGCAGGCACAGAACAGGCCACAAAAGTACCAAACCTATGACCGATGACCTGCCTAGTAACGAGTAAGCGAGTGCCGAGTGCCCCCAGCTGTTTACAGCGGATTCGAACGGAAGTGCGCCCTAACCGGTCGCAATCGCGTCGCTGGTGTCCCCCGTGATAAAATCCAAACGAAAATAAAATTTTCGTGACGCTTTGCGATGCCAGAAAACCGCAGTCTCTTGGATGCCGAAAAGTGGCCAAGAGACCGCGGGCAGACTTGCGATGTAGCATTCCATGGGGTGCGCTCGGTGAGCAAAATTTTACCGCTCTGAAGAACATTTCTGGCGCTGAAACATGCCAAAAAGCACAAAAGTGTCCCTCTGATTATGAGCCCATTCACGCTTGCGAGTAGCGAGCGAGGTGAGCTTTCGGCAACAAACTTAGCTGCTCCCTGGCTGTCATAGTCGTCGCTAAGCCTAACCGTTTCACATCGGCCAAAGCAGACGAAACTCTTGAAAGCGCACGAAAACATCATTCCTGAGAGTTTTCGCTTCAAACGAGAAGGCGACTCGCAGGTCGCGCTTGCAAGTGTGAACAACGGTGTTGTCGAGCTGCTGCCTGGTCGCACGCCCTTTGCCGTGTCCGACGCGGGGAGCTTCGTTAGAGGCGCATTTATAGACCGATGTGTTCAGCGCGCGGGCGCGCGTCGCTCGCAGTCAGTCGCGCTGCGCCGGCCAAGGCGCCACCCCCTCTATACTTCGATGCGCCCATATGGCGCGCGCCGCTTCGGAGCATGCGCAGAACGACCACCGCCTCCTCGCGCGCCCCACCGTCGACACGCAGGCAGTTTGAATTCCGTTCGCACCTTTTTCTGCGTCGCCTCATCCGTTTCGTTCCATCCACGGCATTGCGGCTACTATATGAAACATCGCTAGGGTGTTATCCACACGACAAACTTGCTCTCGTGTTACTAGTCCACCGCTTTCTACGAAAGCGCAGGCGCTCAATGTATGTGCGAAAGATCACTCTCTCCACGGGAACACCTCACCCGTGGAGAGACTGGTGCCTCGCCTTCTGTTGCCAAGCGTTCCCTTTGCCCTGGTGGTCTCTGAAATCCAGCCGTTTGGTGTCGTATACACAAGGGTGTTGTTTGATGGCTTCGATAAACCATTCCACAACGATATCCGGCACAATTTCAATATTTGGGCAGCTCGCGCCACTCACGCCGCTCGCACTGGCATCCGCCATTTTTCTCCGTGCGATGCATTGTGGGTCGACGCTGTCGGTGGCGCCGGCGCACAATTGGAGCAGGAGCCAAATCTGCGTCGAACTATAGATGGAGCTGTTTCACCAACGCAACGCAGCGTGCGTTACGTCGGACTATATTCGCGCCTTAACAAATCGGGAAGACGACTTCCGGTCATGCTTGATTCGCGCCATCTGACTAGACAAACGGTCTAAATGCATGGTAGGGTCATTGAATTTTGTTCCTAGACATCTGTCAACGGCGCGGACGCGACGCTGCGTGAACACTGACACTCGAACCTTAGAATTAGCACAGTTTCATCGACAACGGTGCGCCGAAAAACTCGCTGAAAAACTCAATTGCAAACTTCACAGCTGTACACATCGGGAAAAAAAACTGCCCAGTAATCATGCGAAGCCCCTATTGCAAAACCGTTTAGTTTTACACGATTGCGCTGCGTACCTACAATGAGCGGGCAATCGTTTTTTGAGCACAACAAACGCAACCTCAGACTCGAACCACGGCATTTCATGACACCTCCCCCCCATGAAAGTGGCCACTGCCTTCGCGATTCGAAATACCCCGAAGGTTGAATGCATGGGCGCGGAGACCGCAGCCTCGTGCAGTGCTTGGTCAGATTAGAGCAGGAGTTGCACGCACCCGGTAAGAACTTGAAACAGCCAAAGCTCTCCGCCTTTTTTGCACCTGAATAAAGTTTTGCTCCACTGAATACATTGTATTTTTGACTTCCTCGCCGTTGCGGCGCAATTAAAGCTCGACTGCTTTATATTTTCTCGGGTGGTCGTTTATATCGAATTACCGCTTATAACGAATTTTTTCGCCATCCCGCTGACTTCATTATAACGAGGGATTACTGTACAAATTATTGCAGCTACTTATTTTGTCAAATGCTTGAAAGCCATGGCATATGTTGTGAGTGGTTGAAATGTCACATCGCATGTTACATTGTTTTAATTGGCATGAGTGACTGTGTAGCAAGGAGTCTTGCTGCTGGTGTATCACTGTGTTGTGTATAAAGGTACCAATGTTCCGACCTGTAACTTATGACGAGGCGCCTGGCATGCTTTTCAAAATTTCCTGGCGATTTTCACTGCACACGCTGTCTCCATGCCATGCAGTAAGCATAGGTTTCTACTGTTATTGTTGTGATTTATTTTGGGCATGTTCTTGATCTTGAATTGGCGCTTCTCGTTTCCCAGCTGTGATTTTCTGCTATTTAATGTCATTCATGCAGACCTGTCCATACTCCAAGCATTCCCATGCAGAGGGAGACTCGGTGACAAGGAAGCTGCTCCAGCCATTGAAGAGGAGGTACCTTCAGTGCTTCTCACATTAACATTCAGTGGTTCTCTGGGCATTTCAGAGACCATCAGAGCTTGTGCTTTTAGAGCAGCAGTTGTGATCGCATCACTTTATGCTTGCTTTCAGATTCGTGAGTCATTGGAGCAACGCCACCTCACAGTAGTGGGTTGGTACCACAGCCACCCAAAGGCTCCTCCACAGCCAAGCTTGCGAGACTGCAACTGTCAGCTGGACTACCAAATCACCATGAAGGGCGAGAGTGACTCTTCGTACACACCCTGTGTTGGCCTCATATGCTGTAGGTGTACCTATGAAAACCAAGGTGCATTTTTTAGCATTCAGTTTTGGAATTGTGGAATTAGATGTGGGGAAAGAAGCCTTTGTGTGAGCAAATTTTGTGTTTATGTCAGTCTTACATGGAGTAGTTCCCTGCAAATTTATTTTAATTATGGGCTAAAATCTGCATTTCTGCAAGCCGTGAATGTTTTTGCATTGTGCTTTGTCAATGATGATGGCTTTTTCATCACAGTTTCAGTGCATCTAGTGGTGGGAATGCTGCGCCAGTTGCGCCAGCCTGCACTACTGGGATAAACCTTCCACATGCTGCTATAAAAGGGTGGTTTTTGATGAAACTGCACCAGTGCTGCACAGAAATACTGTTCCATCAGCCAAGAACCGCGAGGTGAATGTGAGAAGGCGGAGGAAAAAGCCTAATGTGCATAGGCATTACTTTTGTTTCTTCTCTCAATGCGTGACGAAAAAAAAGACCGATGGAGCTCTGCCTTGTCCTGTTTTGCTTTTTAGTTTTTTAGCACCTAAAGTTATTACACAATGTGTATGCTTTTTGAACATCTGCCTCAACGATGCTGCAAACATTATCTGAAACGAACACGAGTACACATACTAAAAAAAACATTGCTTTTCATAGGTGTAAATATTGCTAAATATTGGTCCCACTAGATTTATTGGGCTTGTGCAGCACCTTCAAGCATCCCATTGGGTGAATGTATTGCTGCGGGTAAGGTTTAAAGGGGCCATGACATGGTCGTTCTTCATATTGAAGTTTTGTGTTTTGTGCTTCAGTAACTAATACGAGAGCTTATGATTCAGTTTCTGAAATTTGGCTGCCCTGAATGCAATGTACATTCCAAAAAATGCGATCGAAATTGAGAACGGGGGAACTCCTCCCACCAGCAGCGACCGCCATATTGAATGCTCTCGTGACTTCACTAGGGCCTACACGGAGCAACGTCATCTGCTTTCGTTGCTGCAATGTGCGCAGTGAGGTCCCGATCACCCCTATACTTTCGCGGGCGATCGAAGTAGCAGTCGCCCCCAGAAATGAGTGACTGGTGCCGCAAAAGCGTTAATAACAGTAACGCAGTTATTCTTCGGTATAGGTAGGGTCCGGTCACACTAGGCCGATGCGGCGACGATCGGCGGTCGGCTGGCTGGACGGTATGCAAATGCCGTCACTGATACACCGGTCTGTCACGCTAGACCGACGACGATACCAGCACGACCCCATATCGCAGTAGTGTAAAAAGAGTGAACTTTGTGGGAACTGGCAGAGTGTGGTGGGTATATAACCTATAACTTATATAACCTATAAACTTAAGAACTTAACTTATTGGACCTGATCATGCTAGCCACGGCAACATACGCAATGTGCGTGCACCAGCAAAGATGTGCTTTCATTCGGTGCCTGCGCATAGAATCTATCGACGAGACAAGCGACGCGGGCAGAAAACGCCGCACGACAGTCGCTCGCCGCCGTCGCCTAGGCTTGTGCAGCCGAGTGAAAGCTTCACGCCCGGTGAATAGACAGCCCGAAAAACTGCGCCTGTGTACCTTATCCGTATCGAAAAAAGCGAAACGAGTGGCTGCATTTCATATCTTTACACTTCTTTGCTAATCAGCGGGGAATTCTTGCCAGATTCTTGAATTTCGGTCGACGGTGGACTGCCGGCCCCTTCCGTGACGAGGCCTAGCAAGTACGCAGGATTCGTGTGTACGGTTTCGGCGATTGTGGAGAGCGAATTCGCAAGTTTTGGCGCCTGAAAATAGCTGTCGAGCATAGTTTTGGCTACAGTGCCCTCAAAGCGACGACTGCCTACATCGCAGGGAGCGAGTATAATTAGGGGGAAGTGTCGATATGTGACCTGGTCTTCACAGCATGTGCTGAAGGCAGCCGGCAGGACCCGTCGGCGTCGACTGGTTGTTTTCATTAATTCAAGTAATGTCCGAACGTATTTTTAGCTAAAGCAATGTAAACTCAAATGTTGATATAAGAGAAAGCAGATACAATTACGCGGGAAGCACCGGTCCTACGCGAAGCATTTCCCAAGCAGGCGATATAGCATCAGCGGCACTTAATTATTGCAGTGTTATCATAGTGTGTAAATGAGTAAAACTACAATTTGGGAGCAATACTGCGTAATATTTAAGATAAGGAGAGCCCACCTTGCGTTTTATGCCACGCAAACGAGCAGTACTTTTGCACACAGCTATGTAAACAACCCCAGCGCAGGGCTGCAGTTGTCGTAATCGTGGCATTCCTGGGCCACAATGCGCACGCACAGTAAACGCTAAATGATGTGCTATTATTTTCAAGCACTCATTTAGACGGCGGTGACTATTCATCGCTGCGGGCAGTGAAAGCATTTGAGTCACATATGGTTTTGCAAGCGGTTTTTGTTCTTGCAAAAGGGTTCTGTGAGCCGAAGGGAATGTATGTTCGACTTACAAATGCACACATGCAGCGGGGAAGTCGTCTCATTTGGCACTTTTCCCTCCTCCTTTCGTGCTTCAAGGTTACTCTAGTGCCACCTTGTGATCATTTTTAATTATCGAGCCGATGAATAGAGGACAAGAAACTGGAAGCCAGCAAAACGCTGCGGCTTTCAGGGCGCACATTGGCGAAGGCATGCACGGCACGTGCCGCTTTTCACATATGGGAGCACTTGACTGCTCAAGAGAGACCACACTCTTAACATAAAGATAACATGTTTCTGGGCGTAAAAAATGAAACGGGCCCATCAATTTCTGTTTCCTCAACAATCGCAAAACGGGCGCCACGAGCAAGTCCGCTTTCCCAAGGATCACTCAGCTCGCGTACTAAGCTGAAGGCTTCCGAAAAGAAAACAGAAAATGCATTTTATTTCGATTAGCTAAAAAAAAGAAAACTTTTAGAGCGTCTACGGTGTGCATGCAAGCACCTCAACAGCGTGCAGCAGACGACGCGGGGCGGGTATGCCCCTGTGACGTCGGTGATCAGAGGTTGCCAGACCAGCAAGCAGTTTGCAGAAGAAACGGAATAAACTCATTTTAAAAATATTTATTGCACAGAATCAACTGAAACATGCGCGAATTGTAATTTTAACGTGTTGAGAATTAAATGCGATAAGCAGGGTATGCATGAAAATAGGCTGTCATGGCCCCTTTAATGCTCATTACAACTGATGGCTCGATTTCACGGGTTTCGGGCACCTCATGTTCATTGTAGCAGGCTCGTCACTTTTTGAGCTTTTGGTTTGTTTTTATATTAGAACCACGCTAATTTGAACTTTCAGGGCAGAAAATTGGTTCAATTAAATCAGAGTTCAAACTTAATTAAATCGCTCCTAATGATGGGGTTGTATTTTGTGGATTGGCATAGTGACTGCGCTGCGCATGCATGATCATGGGCTAGTGTTGTTGCTGGACGTCTTCCGCTATGCGAGCTTGAATCATAGTGCAAGTAAACCGTCTGAACCGAATCCCTTCAAAGCAAACACTTAGAAGATGAAGCAGTGCAGTGCGAGGCACGCACAGGGCAACACCGAGGACATGATCAATGGAATATTGCGGTGCTCTGACCATGCTTGCATGGCAGAACACTTCGTCGTGAGATGTGCAGTGTGTTGCAGTGCAAGAAATTGTCTGTGCTATGCCGTGAAATGGCGATAGTCACGCTCCTTCTGTAGCGTCATGATTCTAATGAAGCCAAGTGCCTGTGCTCATCCTGGAATGATCGTGGTGACTGGCGGCCTGTTTATTCACTGCAGATGTTCGTAACCGAGCTCCCTTATTTGGCGAGCGCTTGAGTGCGTTCCTGTTAGTAGTAGTGGTTTACTGAAATAAACACACAAAGAGAATATTGCTGGCCATGCTAATTGCTATCAAATATCTTAAGCCCTGGAGCTGCGGAAGCTGCTTTGAATTGAATTTTTACTTTCTGCAAAGCCTGCTCCAAAGTGCTCTTGGCCATTCCCACCACTGTGCATCTGATGCAGCTAGGAAAGGAAACTGGACACTACTTTCAAGTCTTAAACTGGACTTGTGAGGGGATTCGAAGTGTACTGGGTGTGTTATTTTTGCTACAAAGAGGCCGCCGCAATGTCTGAGTGATTATGGTGCACGGCTGCTGACCCGAAAGATGCGGGTTTGATCGCGGCGGTCGCATTTTGACGGAGGCGAAATGCTAGAGACCCGTGTACTGTGCAATGTCAGTGCACGTTAAAGAACACCAGGTGGTCCAAATTTCTGGAGCCCTTCACTACGGCGTCTCTCATAACCTGATTCGCTTTGGGACGTTAAACCCTTGTAAAACAAAACAAACATTTTTGCCACAAAGCTTCTATTGGTGATTTTCACAAAATGGACACCATGCTGCAGTGGCAGCACGAGCTGGTCTATGAAGGATTGACACATGCAGAACCCTTTTGTATGCTCTGTTGCTTTAGTGGTTTGCCAGCACATTCAGATTCAGATATTGTCAGGGTTTTGCTGTAAAATATAGTATTTTCGGAGCTTTGTTACATGAACACCCGAACAGTGCTGTAAGGGAAGGGAGGAAGGTGGGAGTGAAAGACGAAAGAGGTGACGTAGTGGAGGGCTCCGGAATAATTGCGACTGCCTGGGGATTTTTAACATGTGCTGACATCGCATAGCACACGTGGTGTTCTGTGCGATGTCGGTGCATGTTACACAGGAAGGTTTCCAGCTGTAGTGAGCCGCTTGCGGGACCATGACATCAAGCACCCAGCCTTTATTTCTAAGTTGATTTGCCCAATTTAAAACAGCTTATGTAAGTACTTGCTATTTGTTAATGATTATCACTGAGCACACGGGATTAGCGGCTGCATGTCAAGCGTGAAGGGTTTGGTACAATGCTGTTCCTATAATGGCAGACCTTATTATGGCACGTGTGCGTCATTTTATCGTGCTTTTGTTATCCATGAAGAGCAGAGGAGCGATTTTGATCTCATTCAGATTCATTTCATTTGGATTGTTTCTGCCCCTATTGTCTATGTCATTGTCACTGGAATCAGTAAACCGGACGGGTGGATGGTGTGAATAGAATAGAATCTGACTAAAAGAATTACATCATTACATGCATTTCATCCACTACTTTCAAATAAGCTGAAAACACAAGGTCCGGTTAACTGTCCCAAGAAACAGAGCACCGAAAAAGGCGACCTCATTGTTCTAATACGGTACTGGCTAATCCTCTTTCATTAAAACCTTTGGAAACCACTGTTCAGAATGCATAAAGTGTATTGACTACATGGAAGGAAAGCGAGAACATTGGAGAATATTGTACCAAAAATTCGCTGAAGCAAGCAGTTCTGGACTTCTGAAATTTCGTGTAAATGCAGTCTATATTTATGCAAAACACATTTAGCGCGAAGTATGGTTTACACCTGAGGTGGTCACCAAAATAGTCGCATATGCCTGAGGACCTCATCTTGAACGGGACTGTAGACCGCCAAAACAACTCACTTTTTGTTCATAGGAGAAAGTAGTGTGGATGTCCATTTTGGACCATTGGCAATTTATTACCTGAACCAGAAAAGTAGCTTGTGAGAAATGACAATGTTCAAAGCAGGATAACATAAGTTATCAATGAGTACATTGGCAGCAGCTGATAAGTTTTTGTTCTTTATTTCAGCTCCGTATGTGAAAGATGAGTCCTGTGTAGATGCAAAGTACCTGGCCTACTGGGTCATGCCTCCACCAGACGTAAGTTGACATCACGTGTGTTAATAAGCTTCTAAAATGGTTGACAAAAAAAATGAAACTGGTAATTGGCTTTCAGAGCACTCTTGAGGTGAATTACAGGTAACTGGGATACCTATCTAGTGCTACTGACAGGTAGGGTATCTGACATGAGCTCCCGTGCCTGGCATTTACATCTTACTGTTGTCTTATTCTTGTAAATCCTTTCCTGTGATGACGGTAACGAGGGCAGAACTTGAGGTTTTTGCCGGAATTTATATTTTAAATTTGCAAACATAGTCGGGGCAGAGCTGAAGACAGTGCTGTGCTGTATTCAAACTTCATAGCTCTCCATGCAGTCCTGCTGCACTGCCTGGAGTAGATATATGCTTTACGAGTACTTTACGAGTAGGGCTGAGTGCAGTGTAGCAAGTTATATATGCTGAAAGAAACTCCAAATGTCAAAATTTTTTTCCTCTTGCAACTATTCATCATTTCTTGCATGGTTTAATTCTGCTTTTTTTCTTATTTCATAAAATGTTTTAAAAGGGCAGACTGCCACTGTGCTGACAATGACACTGCAACCCACAAAAAATCTGTCGCAGGTAGCACTGGTCTCATATTTTTTTTAACCACTTTGGTGCTTTTAATTTTAGTTTTAATGAAACCAGTGCATCTCAGTTAATGTCACATTCATTAATGCCACTGCCTGCCGCCTACGTGGTAATAGCTGTGGGCAGTCGCCGCCGTGTCTGTAATGTCAGGGTTTGCAGACACCGACTGCCATGAGATAGCGACATTCCTATATCAAAAAATTAATTTTTAAATTGTTGTACCGTGTTTCCCAGCCCCATAGCCAAGTATACGTTAATTTGGGCAAGAATCTTTTGATTGGTACAAGGAAAATGTGGTCGATAAAAGTCAGTAGACTGTCTCTAGGTTTGGCAAAGGTCAGCTTGGCAGATGTTGCAAGGTTTTATTTACATGTTGCGATATTGTGTTAACATTATACTCTTCTCACATGGGCAGTCTCGGTGTTTATCGAGCCAATGACAAGCGAAGTAACTTGGGGATTGACTGCTGCCACGTGATTTTCAACGGCAGTTGAACTCGATGGGGGCTTGCAAACCATCACAGAAATTTTAAAGGCCATTAAGGGAACCATCAAACTACACATTGGGGGGAAATGGGGTATAAAGCTGTGAATATTTAAATATTTTTTTCTTCTAAATATTAATCATGGCACATGTCCTTTCATTCACAAATTCATTTCCAACCTCGGCTCAAAATGGAAGTTCCATACCTTGTAACAAACTTTCATCTTTTTTGTTGGGTGCCATGTCGTGGTGCTTTCAACTTTGTGTGGTTTTTTTATGACCAACAAGGAGGAGCGTCGTACTAGTACTGTAACTCCAGCAGTGTAAACATACAAAGGCACTGATTTGGCAGCAGCTTTACCAGAAAAAAACGCACACTTCTGAAACAAAGTGGGCAACGTTGTCAGACACTGACACATTGTCATAGTCTGTAGATGATGTGAACCTGTGATGTGTTTGAATAGCTCTTTCCATGCAACTTTCGAACAGAAATAGTACTTGCTTCAATAAGTATTATTTAATTTACTTGCCTCTTCACACCATGCTTTTCTCTATTTTTTCCCAATGTAATATGCTGCATTCGCTGTGATTGATTAATACCATCTGGCAAGCCAAATGCACATTTCTCACTGAACATTGGTCACTGAGATACACGTCACACAGATTTTGGATGACCATTGCAGCATGAAATTTTAGGAGTCTGCTAAGGTCGAGCTATGTGAACGTAAGCAAGCATCCCTTATAGCCTCTAGGTCTAGTTGATTTGGCTACACTTTCTGCAGCAGTTCCGGCGGTGCAGCACTCTCGCACTCGTTCTGTCAGTACAACTAGCACCACCTGCACTGCGGCCCTCTATTTGACTTCATGCTGCAGGAGTTCTTCTGCACTTCTGCACTAGTCTCCCGGTGCGTTCTATTCTCGTGCAAGTAGTGCAAAGTGCTTGGCGCACTTCGTAGCAAATAGGTCCATGGCCATGCTTGTTTTAGTGACCGTTGTTGAGAGGGCCACATACCTGTGCTAGACACGGCATCTGCACCGTGCTCTAGCCAAACAGTTTAAATGACACTGCGTGCATGTGTTGCGTGTGTGCGTGTATGTACATGCGTACGTATGCCCGTGTAAGCAACTGGCTGGCAGGCGCACTGCATATGGGTTCTTTCCTTTCTGACCAGCCTTGCATGTTGCTTTACAGCATTTCTTTTCTGTGCACAAATGGTTTGGTTTGGTTTGGTTTATGGGGGTTTAACATCCCAAAGCGACTCAGGCTATGAGACACGCCGTAGTGAAGGGCTCCGGAAATTTCAACCACCTGAGGTTCTTTAACGTGCACTGACATCGCACAGTACACGGGCCTCTAGAATTTCGCCTCCATCGAAATTCGACCGCCGCGGCCGGGATCGAACCCACGTCTTTCGGGTCAGCAGTCGAGCGCCATAACCACTGAGCCACCGTGGCGGCTTTTTGTGCAGAAATATCATTACATGCAGCACGGCAGAGCGTTTGTCTGAGAGACGGAAGGTGAGATGTTTAATATGTGGGTGATCGTAATGTTTGTGATGACTTGCTGGAACATCAAACATCATCCGCACCTCTGCTTACATATATAATAGGGTGGGGCGAAATAAAAGAATGGAAAATAATAACCTCCGCTTACATAGATTATATTCGGACTGAAAAAATAAACAAGAAAAATGTGTCCCAGCCTGCACCACTAAGTATAACAGGCTTACAGTAGCGACTGGCTTTAAGGTCGCCAGTTGGCTTAAACCTTGACGTGCCAGTCTCTCTGGTAGTCACTCTGCCGACACCTTCCGCCAACAGTGAACATGAGTTATGGAGTTCAAATAAGTCCAAGTTACAGGCAACTCTTTTCGGCTGACAACCGCAGACACTTTTTGAAGAGAATGGCGACAGCCTGCACCACGCGTGCAAATTGTTAAAGGTCATCTCGAGCGACAATCTGAATGACCTCTTGATTCAAACTCTGGCAAGTATTTCGTTGGTTGCCCCTTCAAAGTATCCGTTGTCTCGATGATGGTCGACCCGCGCCACTTTGCCCAGCGGAATGGAAAGGGCAGTGTCAAATTTGATGTCACTTTTGGCTGCTCCACAAGATGCGCCACTTGGAACAAATGCACAGCATTCAATACAACTAGCAATGCCCCGCGCATATATGTCAAACCACGCAGCAAACACCAACACATGGTTGCAGCAGATGAACGTTTCTGCACTTCTGCACTCGATTTGGCCACTGCGCTGAGAGCACTAGTGTTAGGCTAGACTCGGGCCACAAGAAGTGGCACTGCACTGGCATGGCTCTTTGTGAGCTAGTGCAGAAAGTGCAGCCAAATCGAGGAGACCTCATGTGTCGCTTCTGGAGGTTAAACCCCACAATTCAATCCACAAGCTTTCAGAAAAAAAGTTTTTTTTATCATATACACAGCACAGAAAAAGTAAGGATCAGGATAACATGAAATTGGAAACATATTGAACAAAGCTGCTTTTATTTCTTTGTGACCAGGTAAGGTACATCACAGACAACAGCAAATTGTTCAATACGAGACATAAAACATGTTAAACACAACCTAATGGCTGCCGTTTGTACGCATTTCTACAAAATGTAGACATAACATGCAGATTAAAAAACATAAGAAAACAGTGCATTGACATAGGACATGTGTTTTGATTAGGGTGTCCACTTACTCAAACTTCACTTGCTTCTTACAAGCTCTGTCTTTGCCTGGAGTTTCTTGGAGGAATGCTTCCTTTGTGAGCACCATCACCATTGGCACTGTTATAGAAACAGTCTACTGTTGGAAGTGAGTGTAAAAATATTGGCATATTTGTGTAGGTGTTTCCCTAAGGTGTCAATATTTACTAGAGCAGAACTCAAGGTTTTTGCAGGCAGCGATTTTTTTAATTCCTGAAGAAAATCGGGCCAGAATCAACAGTGGTGTTATGCTGTGTCCTAACTTCTTCGCTCTGCTTGCAGTTGAGCTGTGTTGCCATGAACACTACATTGCCGTGAACACTATATTGCCATGAATACTACATTGCCATGAATACTACAGTTTATACATAGGACTGGGCACAGTACAGAGGATTATTTTTATGGATTTCTTCCGGCGAAAACATTGTTAATCTTGCAAGTAGTCACCATTTCTTCAAGTTTAACCTTGCTTTTTCATCCTTACTTAAGCTATTGAGCTTAACGAAGGCTTCAGTTCTGGCAGTCTTCAAGCCATAGGTAGCATAAGAAGGTTCTCACACAATCTCCGCCCTCACCGTTCGATCACGTTCCATATAACACTGGTGCTAATACTAGACGTACTACGTCCACCACAATGGACAAACATGGCACTGGTTAACGCTGTCAAGGCTAGGTTACATGCAACGTAAATAGTACCCTCGAAAGTAGAAGATCGGACGGCCGCTGCCATAGCTCAGTTGGTAGAGCACTGGGCGCAAAATTCGGAGGTCATGGGTTCAGATCCTACCAGCAGCATGTGGTTGTTTTTTCTTTTACTTCATAATCAGTTATTAGGCATGTGTGAATAGTAGTTGTATGGTTTGCAACTAATAGTGATTGTTTTAGAATAATTTCGAAGCGAATATTTCAAATACTACTTCTGGCACACAAACAGGGTTGAACAGTACAATAGGCATTTTTAAAATCGCGCATTTTTCGAGTACACAAGGTCATTACTTGAAAAAACTTAAGAGTACATTGAAGCTTTGCCACACTCATTGAATCTGTGATTGAAGCTGTGTCGACTTACTGCGAAAATGGCCATCGGTAATTGAAGGAGCTGACCTACATGCGGTGCTGACGTATCTGTGGTGTGTGAGACCTATATGTGGGTCCTCCAGCTGCTGCTTTTAATTGTGACTGCATCACTGCGCAGCTGTTGCTCTTAAGTGGTGACTACATCACACCTGCTATAGTCGGATACAACTTAAAGGGGCTGCGAAACACTGCTTGAACGGATGCCGGCTATACATCAAATGGATTCTCTATGTCACACAGATGCTGACTCAAAAAGAATTACAGGAATCGATGCATAGGAAGAGGAGTTATTTAATAAAGAAATTTAAAAATACAAGCAAACAAAATGCTGCCCTAACTCTATTTTCACGCGGCTTCCCATTCCCATTTCACTCTCCCAGTGACGACACAGCGCGGGACCAATCAAACCAGCCTATCTGAGCACGTCGCGGAAGTTTGCACACCGTGGTTGTAACTCGCTGTAACTCATTCTTGCCAAGGTTGGGAGCGCCGTTTTCATGGTTACAACAACCACGTGAACGCCCAGCTGACCCAGCAGTGCTTCATATCGTCACGTCGACGGCGCAGAAGAGAACTCTGATCAGCGACGTTCCCTGACTTATGGATCCGAACTGGATCCGAACTTGAGCGCGAGATACCGTGACGGAGTGACGGCCTTCGGAAGATACTTGATACATTTAGCATAGCGCATACCGCTACTGCTTACCGCCTACCATGGCACGCCACTAGAATGCGCTGATTGGTCACGGCGAGCAAGGTGCACGCGCTATTGATGGGAACGGGGCGCCATATGGCACCGCCACTCGGTGATCCTCCACAAGCTGACGATGCGCACTGCTAAATGTGAAACGAATGGCTTTTTTCTTTGCATCTGTCCTTGTGACCGAAATGAACGCTTGTAGAGTGCAATTTCTCGATCGGATCGATTCGGATCGGGCAAAGCCGTTCTCGGATACATAGGGAGTAGCCATAAGTGCTGTGTGCTAGGTCGTAGGATGTGTACAGAGAGGCGCAAAGTCCTTTGAAGCAAAAAAATAGCCAGAGCCTCTGGTGGTATATTTTTATTTTACTTGCTTTACAGCACTTTTATCTACAGCAAACAAGTTGGTTTTGTTGTAATATCAAACGCAAAAGCTTGACAAAGTGTATCTCTATCTATTAACACAATTTGCAGTATATATACTGTTTGTCCAACCATCAAGCTCCCGCCAAGTGATGTCATATCAACTGCCACTGTATGGTGACATCGTCAGCGCCATGAATTTGTTTTTGCGAGCTAATTAACATATTAGAAACCGGAGTATACGCGGTACGATTGATGCTAATAGCATCACTATAACACATTCTATACAGCCAACAGGCAAAACAATCCACTGATCATATGTTTCGGGGCCCTTTTAAGTCTGCATTGAAGCTCTGCCCACATTAAGGACCGCCGCACAGAATTCCTCCACGACAGAAAAGTAGTCTGTTTATGAAACTTCTCTTGTTCCCTAAACAAGAAGCTAATCACATGAATAAAAAAATATTATAAGCTCTAGAATTTGGATACCTGGCTTGTTTAATAATGTCAAACATTAAAAAGCTGATTTTGTTTGCTGTTGTGATTAGCTAGAGGAGTAATACAGGACGCTGTGGACCGTGGCCCAGTGTTATCAAGTGCTGTTTGTTTTGTTTTTTAAGTTGTATGTATCCTACTATAAGTTGTATCCCCTTCACGCTCGCGCCGTCGCTCCTGTTTAGCAAATTTCACTCAGAGGAGGGCGGCAGCGGCAGTCAGTTCAGACTTGTTCCGCGGGAGTCGAGGGAGGTGTGTGTCCTCCAGTCGGAGAGATTTAACATAGCGCGATCCGCTTCCGCAGGGAGCCAATGCACATGCACAGGTTGCCCTGAGGACAGGGCGCCAGCTAGCTATTTGCACGCTCGCCCAGTCGAGACCAATCAGCGTGTGCACACTGGCGGCGCGTGGAAGCAGATCACGCTATGCTAAATCTGTTATTTGATGCACGTGGCTGTGCCGGTTACGGTGCATGCACACCGCGAGCAGCGCAGCCGCAGACACCTGGCAAGTACAGATCTGAGCGCCATGCTTCGCCTCCTCACGCCTGTTGCGGGAACATGCGCAGACCGGCTCCGGCATACGCGCAGGCACGTGGCATGGAGCCAGGGTTCTGGTTTCGCGTGTGCAACAGTGCCATACCGGAGGAAGTATGCTGAACCGAAACCACCACCTGCAGCAAGAGTTCCAGAAATGTTATTCGCTCGAGACGAATACTTCGAGATTTCGAATACCAAACATTCAGATCAAATCAAATATTGAATACTTTACTGTTCAACTGAATATCCAAAATTATTGAATATTCACTTATGCCTATCTGTTATCTTTTAACAGTAAATAATTACACTATTATTTCCCACTGATCAACACCACAAATTTTTTAAAAAGTTAGAAACACCCCCTATGCTCCTTGGTTGTGGTGACTGTTGGCTTCCTTCATATCCTTCTATACTCTGTTTGATACATCAGGTGCATCTCTTGTTTGCGCTGCCTACATCCGCTATTAAAGTAGTGCGTTCCTTGCGATAAGCGAAAAATAATAAATTCTTTGCATACTGGCTTATTACATGATAGTGTTATCTCGAGCTTGATGAAGTGTGGTCTTACTGCTGCCGACACGCTGTCGTCTTCTCATGCCTTTGTACACTTGGCCACAAAATGAGCGGAGAGTAACACGTCTGCCTTTACTTTTTCATGTGAACTAGTACTTCCATACTGTTCAGAGCGTTGCACCTGATGTATGAAACACAGTGTAGTGTGCCCTGGCAGTGCACTGTTTTCACTTTCATGTTCTTAAGGTGAAGGCACTGAACCTGCATAGTAGACGTGAAAACAGTCTAAGCTGTTTTTTATTTATTCACTGATACCTGCAGCGCTGTGAAGGCATTGTAGCAGGGGGGGGGGGGGAGTAAAAAGCAATAAAACACAACGAAGTGCCTTAGTCAGATGATGATATATTTGAACATGTGGAACATCGTAGTATACTAGAGAAAAAAAAAGAAAACATGCGTGCACTGACGTACATTGGTTGAGCCAATATTAAGATAAAATCAATTTAGGCAGAAATGATTAAAACGCTGCCACAGATGCGCAGTCGACCACATTTTTTGGTAGTTTGTTCCACACTGATATGACATGACGAAAGAAAGAGTTCTGATAAGCGTTAGTTCTACATCTGATTTCACGCACCCTAAAAACATGATCAGAGCGTGGGGATAGAAAATGTGGCAGCTGCATATACAGAGCTTTATCAATCCCGGTTTCGCTGAAATAGATGCGGTAAAACATTTCTACTTTTCTGCGCAGGCGCCTACTGCCGAGTAGTCCCTAACCAAAAAAAAAATATTCTTTTGCTGCTGAAACGCTGTATCGAAAATTGTAACCATTGGCAACAAAGCGGGCTGCCCGGTTCTGTACGCATTCTAAAGCATTAGGAAATATGACCAAGCATGGATCTCGCACCACGCTGGCATATTCAAGAATGAGTCTGACGTGTGTGAGGTACAGCGGTTCTTATATATTTACTGGGGCTTTATAAAAAATTTCACTGGATTAAATTCAACATTCTTGGTGGTTTGCCTATTATATATTCAGCATGGGTTTTCCATGTCAAGTCCTTTCTGAAATACACACCAAGGTACTTAAGTTTGGCAAGTGGAATTTAAACAGTACATGGAGTTTATTTTATTGCCTTACTTTTAGGCATAAAAGAAATATGGTATTTCCATTTCTTTCATTCAGGGTCATTTTTCACCTGATGCATCATTGCTGGATGCAGTCTAGATTGTTTTGTAGAGCGCGAACATCATTTTCACTAAAAATGGGACTGTACACAATGCAGTCATCTGTATACAAGTGGATTTTGCATGAAATATTTTTAATAATATAATTAATATAAATAAAATTAACAGAGGCCCTAAAACAGACCCCTTAAATGAATTCTTAAATTCTTCCATTCTTAAATAAAAACTGACCATTTTAGTGTTTGCTTAGCAAGAAAATTCTCTTCCACTTAGAACAGAGGTGCTGAGAATAATAAATTTCTTTTTTACAGCGGCTTACATGCTGGCCAAAAACTAGCAAGGGATGTAGGTTCAAAACAAACAAAAGGTGCAGTACACACAATGCTAAGGAAAGAAATTTTGGGGGTAACTGTGTATTTACTGGTTGCACAACACATCGGTGGGAACTGTGTGCAGAATGTTCAGCCATAGCTAGAGGTCTTCAAAATAATGTGTGAAATGCTTGGACTGTTATGAATAAAATAGGGAAGCATTTTAAACACTGCTGTTTGCTGCAGTCAATAGCGCTGCATTTTGTTCTTGCTCATATTGCACTTCTTTGGTTACAGCACAGGCCAAATGAATATGGTAGGCCGATGCAGATGATGTACAATGTTGCTCAAGACTCCTTCCTGACTCAAGATCTGTTAATGGAAATGGTAAGCTGTGTGATGTCATCTCAATGGAACACAAGTTGACATTTGTTCACCGGATAGTTGGACCTCTGCTGTTTAGTGTTTTAGCAGCTTGCTCTTGCTGTGCTACTGATTAGTGATTTATGCTACTGGTTAAGGGGGGGGAGTCTAGTGCGACGCAGTGCGACGGTCCAGGTGTTCGAGTCCAGGGAGGACAGACAGCCGGGGAGTACGGCAGCCTTGTGATGCCGTCCCACAGCAGTGGCCGCAAGCTCCAGTGCAGCAGGGCGGGGCAAAAAATGTCGGAAGGCTGAAGCACTGAAGCAGTCGACCAAGTCGGAGAGGACCCGGCGTGCTTTTCGAAGACGTTGGCACCGTCCATGTTGGCGCCATCTGGATAGAACGCAGTTCCAACACCGCTGGTGTCCTCTAGCTCATGCTTCGCTTTGCAGGCTGCCATCAGGCCGGCTAGGTGCTCCTTGAGTGTGGTCGTGTCCTCGGAGAAACTGATGGGGATCACATTTCCTGCACATTTTGCGGCGCTTCCTTGAGAAAGGCATCAAACTTGTCCCGATGAGCCCGGGTTAAGGTTTTTCTCACCAGCGCAGCTTCATTTGCAGTAGGCATCATCACGCTGTGATGACGTTGAAGGGTCGTCTGACACCAAACTGTCCCGGTAGATCTCGGGGCTGCTTGTAGGCGGTTCCTCACCATACGACAACAGCGACGGCTCTTGCTCGCCTTCGGAAAGTGGTTCCAGGAAGCCGTTCATCTCAAGCTTAGCCCGACTTTAGGTTCCGGCAGCATAGTTGGGCGACGGCGCTTGTATTTGCTTTTGCGGCTTTGTGTTAGCTTTTGGAAGCGCATCGCCGCTCTTGCCCTCATCTAGTTTTCCCGTGGCCAACGGGGTGTCTCCCACATCGGCAGTCTGGATCGACAGGCTGCAGTGCATTGGATGGCGCCACTCATCTTTAGGCGGTGATGTCATATCGGTCGTTGATTCAGGGTCACCTGGGATGATGCAACGTGGGCCCACAGAGATGAAGTGGTCAGACTGTTTGTTGACATTACAGTTTATAAGCTGGGTGAAGGCGTTTGCAGTCGCCGAAGAACGTCCCACACCGGCTAGGTTCACTCCGGTGAGCAAGGCGGCAAGCATCACATGGCACGGGACAACAACCGACCCCACGCCGACCTTCAAGCAGGCTGCGCCGTCACTATGGGCGTTTGCAGGACAACTAGGCGTGGCAGGGGAACAGTTACAGGCATCCAATTCGCCTCCACCTCACGGCCGACGCACCATCCTCTTCTGCTTACGCTCACGCTCGTCACCACCTGCATTCAGCTTGGACCTTGCCACTTGCTCATCCATTGCCCTAACCGTTTGTGTACTCGGTTGGTCCGGCACTTATTCATCGCCACAGACTCCAAGTTCTTGCTCCTGGACTCCAGCCTCTTCTTTTCTCTTGTCCTTTGACTTAGCTTCGGCCGTCTGACTCGTCTCCTCATTAGCGCCCACGGCGTCCATTTGCGCCGAGGCTTTGGCGCCGTCATTCAAAGACGGGGTACCGTGATACCCGACGTCGCACTCCATCTTCTCCAGCTACCTGAACAGCCAGTCCAGGCGCTGGTCGAGGCGTTCGAGGATGGCCGCCAGCCTGCGAGAAACGGCGACGCCCGGGCTGGGCTGCCACGGCAGTCAGCTCTGTGAGCTGCGCCACGGACGGACTCGGGACCTCGGGATCTCGGATAGCATCCATAAAATCTTCGGTGCCGACCAGGGCCACGGTGGTCGGTGGCACACCCGGCAACGACTGCGACGCGCCAACTGCTGAACAGCCACGAAGAGGTCCTGGTAGCTTTCCCCGGGCTCCTGCCGGCGAGCACGCAGGTGCTGGTATTGGAGCCTGGGTTGGCCCAGCCCGTAATGGTCGGCGAGGAGCCCCGCGATGGCATCGTACCAGCCCAGCTCCACACGGGGCAGGTTCGGGGGCTGGCGTCCCATCCCTACGCCACCACGATGGTTTCAAGCTGTACCTGGTAAGCCTCCCACGGAGCAGTACCATCCCCAGCTGGCGGACCGGAAGGGGCGCACCTGCGCCGTGCATCACACGATCGTACTGCAAGGACAGCCCGACGGGCACGGGTGCAGATGATTCCATGGTGGTGATGGAAGGCTCCTGCCCACCATGGTTCGGGTCGATCAGTAGAGCATGCCGGGGCCCTCGCTCGACTGCCTCCAACCTCGCCTCCAGTTGGTTCAGTCGCCGATTGAGGCGCTCAAAGGCGGCCTCCAGCGCCGGGGAAAGGGACACGCCATCGGAACGCCCGAGATCAGCGGCACCGTCCGCCGCGCCGTGTGCCGCGTCAGCCGGAGATAGCTCGCCGTGCTCGGCTCCTTCCGCAGCCTGTTTCCGAGCGTGGGTACGCGCCATCCCACCGCTGCCACCAAAATATGCAACGGGACAACAGTCCCACCCAAAGGAAAGAACACAAAGTCGGAGAGCCGAAGGAACACTGCCGGCGGCCCCCAATCTTTATCCTCGTCTACCCGCGCTCGCTCCTCCGCGCGCTTCCCGAGCCTCATCTTCTTCTACGCAGGGCACTTGGTCGGCGTACACCATGCCCTGGGCGTTCATTCCCGTAACAATATGTACCTAGCATCCTGCCCACGATGCCAGGTGGCAGCTCATTTGATCAAGAGAGGTTGCTTGGGATTATCAATCTGGGTTGCAACCCAACCTAAGCAACCCAAGTCCCACCAATGGCAGCTCCTGCCATAGAAGGGCAGTGGCTCATCGCTTGACCACTGCGCCAGGAGTGGTAGGATGACTCCCAGGGATCTATGAATAGTAGTAATAAGTGGTTTTATTAAAATAATAAAAGGGAAGGAAAAGATTTTTGCTAGCCTCGGCATCTGCCATTGATACTGAAGCACCTGAGCTGGGGCAGCGGAGATAAAAGGTGGCAGGCAGAATGTAGAAATGAAATGAAAGAGGTGACGGGACAGGAAGAGAGGATAGCTCTCTGAATAGAGGATGACCAATTCCGCGTATATGGGCCATTAACCCATTATCGCTACCTGAACAATGGAACCGAAGGGAAAACCGAACTGCTGGCACACATAATTTGCATTTGGCCTAACTGTGAAAATCGACCATCTTTTTTTTTTCATATACATTGTCCAAATGTGGCTTTTCCTTGTGGTTTGGTGTAGAAGGCTTGCATTCTAGCAAGACTGGTTTGAGCTAGTTGGTGGTAAGACATAGCTCATGAAATGCAGTGGCGCGAGAAAACAAGGACAAAAACACACAGTAGACAGGGCGAGCGCCAACTACCATCAGCTATGGCTCATACATTTGAAATTCCGTGAATGTTAACAAATCACCTCTGGACCTTGAAAGAAGAGAATGGGAGCTAATTGCATGCATCAGGTGGCTGTAACTAAAAAAAAAATGCTGCCTCTATTGATATCACTTTACTTTTTTTTTTTTTCTGATGCATTAGAGCTGAAATTGTCACTCAAGGAAACTACTGCCCTTGGTTACTTCCCTCTGTTTTCCAGCGCCTGCTGTCTGAATATTATCGTGGATCACCGGATGCACTTAACTTCTGCAAGGACTTTGAGCCCCACAACTTGAGCTACTGGGAGAAGCTGAAACGCTCACTCACATCCAAGCTTCCTCGTGATCTGCAGGTCACAAGTGGAGACACACAGGGGCAAGCAGTTGATCACTTCTGGGAATTCGTGAAGGGCCTCATCATGCCAGTGTAGCGAGTGTGTGAACTTCATGTATTGCCCTCGGACCTTTTCGACTGGCATTCTGCATCTTTGTGCTGCGACCTGCTGAAACTTCTATTCTTCAGTGAGCTGCTGTGTATGCCATCTGCTGCCTATTGCAGCTATTATTTTCATGTTACACGAGATTTTAGCCTTTGAGACTATTGAGTAGTTAGGTTTTTACAAAGGAGGCATGAAAACCTCCGGGACAAGTCAGGTCGTTTTTACATTTGCTGCAAAAGGCAGCTGGCTTGATGTTTTTGTGTGACCACACTGCAACTGTACTGCTATCGCTCAGTGGGCCACTGATTTCACTCTAGTGCACAAAGATAGTGCCCTGATATCTGTTCACTGCAGAGACTTGCCTTGAAGCTCAAGAGAGCTCCCGGTGGCTTTGTGGCAAGTACCATTTTGCTGGTCAGTGTAAATACTTTTCAAGGGCTGATTTAGCTTCATTTCCATTTCATTTATCACTGGTGTGATTTCGCTGCAGTATACATACCATGAAGACAAGTGGAATGACTGATGCATAGTGTATTTTCACAACAGCTGTTCTCTGTAGTAGAGCAGGAAGTTTTCCACATTGTTCAAAAGGTGTGGAATAGCACAAGCATGCCCTTCCAACACGCCAGATAGGTAATGTAACTTTTTGTCATTATTTCAGACTATGCTGCTTATATATAATAAAGTGCACATCTCCAACCAAAAACTCTTTTAATTTTAACCCAACGTTTCGAAGGCGGACTCTGCTCCTTCATCAGGGGTGACTGAGGGCAGTAGCTAGCGTCTTTAAGTATGCATGGGAGGAAGGGGTCAAATGAACGAAGTCTGTGATGCAAAAGGCATGGGGGGGCTGGGGGGATAAGGCTGTTAGTCACGTTGTCGCACTGCGGGGAGGCGGTCAATGGCGACTTTTTCATTGAGTTGAAGCGCGAAGTCCCTGGGCATATACTGGGGGCAGGTCTCCTTTTGTGCGGTTGATGTTGTTCGGGGTGGTTTGGATGTGCCAGGATTCCAGGAGGAGCCTTTTGTGGTAATTTGTTTCGGTTCCGAGGATGCGGGTTTCTTCGAAGTTGATTCTATGGTCCGAGTCCTCGGAATGTTCGGCTACAGGATTGCGCTCTCTTGCGAAGTTGCGGACGCCGTTTTTATGTTGCCGAATTCTTTCTAAGGAAGCAGTTAGAATGAAAAAATTGTCTGAGCTCAACGAATGAACAGAATACACCACTTTAATTTTAAAACACTCACTTCAGCTGCCTCGAGCACAGCAGCGGGTGCTAAGCCTGAACGACAGTTTCACCTTTGGGCTGCACCGTGTAGCTGCGTCGCTGCTTCTTTAAGCTTTCGCTCCTTTGGTGAAAAATGGTGCCTTTGCTGGAAAGGCCTTAGGGGAATGCCGTGTGACAGGGGTATCGGTCACCCCTGATGAAGGAGCCGAGTCCGGCTTCGAAACGTTGGGTTAAAATTAGTTTTTTGTTGGAGATGTGCAGTTTATTATAAGTCTTCAAACCCAACCAGACAGGCAAATCTGTCAAAATGTTTAGTTTTCAATCTATGCTGCTTATATGCTTTACTGCACGTTTATGTGTGTTTTATCTGCATTTTACATGCATTTTACCCTGCGCCTACTTTTTTCTCGATTTGTATTTTTATCTTGTACAGACCTTTTTGTAAAAATCTTTTGTAGAAACCTTTTTAAGACTTTTTTGTAGGAATCTTTTGTTGAAACATTTTAGACTTGACTGGACTGAGTCATAGTGCCTGTGACTTGCTACATGTGTGTCAACTTGTTATAGTGTTGAACTGTGCTTCATTTGAGAACAGTATTTCCAGGCCTTTGTTTGCAATGCTTTCTTTCTGGTAAAAACGGTGGGCATGTTATGCTTGCATTGCACATATTGAATTCTGTAAGAGAAGGTCGTGAAGAGAAAGGTTGCCGTGATGGAACTTTTGTTTCAAACAAGGAAGCTTGTAGCACCTTACATAAGTGAAAGTACGAACAGTGATCTGCCAGTGTCATGTACTCGTTGCTTTTTCTTTGTCTTTGGTTAATGTGTGCATGTTGAGAAAACCAAAAGCCTTTTTTGAAAAAATGACGATTTTTGCTGATGCACAGTATGCAAGAGTGAAGTAAAGTGATGCTTGTCCCAGGAAAAATACAGCAAAAACCTCGTCAATTCGGACTTCGAGGAACCGTAAAAAAGTGTCCGAATTATCTGAAGGCCGAATAAATCATATGTCCCCAAAAAATGAAAAACCGTTCGCATTATAGTAAATTTATTTGGCAAAGATACTTGACAATGGCTTCGTTTTTGAGACAAGAACTGTGCAACAACAACAATTTCTCGCAGTTCTGTTAAATTCTCTACGCATGCACACTGTCGGGAATGTCAAAGCAGAAATGCTTCAAAATGGGACAGGCCTTAGCGACTTCTTTCATGGCATGACGCAGCAGCGGCGAAGCTTCTGCACAAACAGCGTCGTCGCACATCAGGAGGCTTCACTGCACGAAACACGATTTGCACATGACAAGCGCGCACTTTCGGCTCACTGGAAAAACTGGAGAATATTGCGGACGGAAGTGGGGAAAAGTGCATAGGTGCAGGAACAGCGAGGCACCTTCAGTAAATGAGAATAACAGACCAGCAATGTGCCAGTCTGCATCCGAAACAGCACGCAGCTCGCCTCTACTGGCTGGCCGATGCGCTGCTGACAGCCGCCATCGCCACGAGCTGGTGGCGATGCTCAGAAAGTGAAGGTACTCCGTCGGACTGTCTCTAGGCTTAGCCTAGAGGGCCTCCTGTAGGGGCCATCCAATCATCGCCACGACTGCCATTGTGCGCATGTCAGAGGTGAGTGAGCATCAGTGCACTGCACGATTCAGACTTCAGGAGGAATAATTGGACAATCGCTTGCCATGCCAGTTGTGCCGTGACATGGTCCCCGTCGTGAGCCCGTCCGAATTAAAGCCCCCTCATAGGGCTTTAGTCCGAACTGATGAGCGTCTGATGCCATAAATATCGACGTTTTCCGGGACCTCGTCAGGACTACGCCGCCAGTCTGAATTATCTAGGCTTCCAAATTAACGAGGTTTTGTTGTACAATGATTGAGCACTACATGCATGTGCTGAAAAAATTTGTTTGCACTCGCCATACCCTACACTGATTCAAAATAAAATTGTTTGAACTGAGTCATTGAGCTCTCAGTTGCTTGCCCATACAGCAGTTTTTCCCGGGTCATTGTTTTTTTGGATGCATAATCTTTGCTGGGAGCAGAAAGTTATTTCTTTATGCGTGCTTCTCCTGGGTATGCATTTTTGGTGACTTGCTTAGCAAGTTTAGGAAGACTCTGAGGTAGATATAAGGATACAAAGCATGGTGATGTATTTTGTTCGGTTGGAAACGGGAAACTTGCAAGGGGTTTAAAAGTGACGTGTTTTTCTGGAATGCTGAAGCATGGCTTTATGTCTTGTAAAGCTTTTCGTTCTGTCTGTCATTTTATCAAGATTCAATAAACTTACACAGTTAACAAAATCATTTTGTTAACTGCGTAACAGTGCACAGGGGACTTCCTCAAAAGGCGTCACTGTCATGTTTCATTGTCAAAAAAGTCTTGAAGATGTTGTTTGGGTGGGCCTGTGTCACCTGTGACTATGATTGACATGGGTCTCAGAGGGGTACAGATTAGCTGTCACGGTCACTTCTTTGCCCTAGACAAGGGAAAAAAGTGTGGGAGTATCTTCCTTGACTACTTTCAACCATGATAGATGACCTTTGCGAGAACATCAGTTTAATGTGAATGATAGCACTCGGCTATCACGAGCTTGGTGGCACAGCATCTGGCAAGATTTTGCTAGAGTGCTCTATAATGATGTGACATCTTAGTGTCATTTATAACTAGTTCATAATAGACTTGTATAGGAAGGAAATGAATGCTTTCTCCTTTTTTTTTTACAGGAAAAGGTTTATTTTTATATAGCATAAAATTTGGACTGCAAATGGGATACTTTAATCACTAAGCAGCTGAGTCAAATATTCCCTGCATGGTTTTAAATTGACAAGCAAGCCTTTTATATTTGTTCACTGAAGCTCTATTCAACCTTCTCTTGTGATGGCTGTTGCCTTAATGATGGAGGCTTTGCAATGCTTTTTTTTTTCCCCACTGTCCTGTAGCAAACCGCTGTGCCCTTTGGCCAAATTGTGCTGGATCAGAGATCGCTAGCAATGCAGTGTCTGAAAGCATGCTACTGGTCATACTGAGTAACTGCATAGCTTGGCTGAGTAGTGCAAGTTCAGGTGCACATAGTGGCACATGCTGCAGTGCACTGGAAACTCATTTTAAATGGGGTATCATTTTCTTTTTCTGTTTTCATCTGTGGCTTAAAATGAGCTAGAATTTTACATCCTGGACACGAAGCAACAAGGACACTATGTCTGATTTTGTTTCGTGACTGTGCCTGCATGGTTGTTGACAGAGTTCCATCCATGGGCAGTGCACAGCCTCCAAGCCCCTCTTGACTCAAGCAAATAACGTTTATTTTCGTACTTGGAGCATGCCTATCGCCACAGCAAAAAGCTCCTGTGTAATGTTTGTTTTAACAGTCCTCACGTGCAAGCATTTGTGTCTGCCAGTTTAAAATAAATATGAGTTATATGCCTTAGTATCTTTTGCTACATGACCCATGCTTGGACTGTTTGGGCAGCTGCTGTGCAGTGCTGACAAGTTTTCACAAAAGAGCTGGTGCAAAATGCATGTACATTGTGACGGCATGTAGCTGACTCAAGGATGGTACTTATTACTTTACTTGAATTTGCAAAGAAGTTTGGGTCCTTGTACCTTTAACATAGTTGTAGAGAAATTGCCGTCTGCTTACGCAGGTACTTCTCTTACTGTTTGTTCTTGTTTATAGTAGGTTCACTTCATGGAACAACTGCTGTTGCCTTTTTTAGTGATATGTGCCAATAACTTTCCTGTTGTAAGCTGATTGTGCAAAATTGCAAGCTCACATGACTGCCAGGTATGTGCTTTTTTGGACAAATCTCATTTAAACAAACTCCTGGAACTTATGGTGCCGAGCACATTGTAATAGGTAAACTAGGCCATTCAACAATTGCTTTCAGGTTGCTACTGCAGTCACAAGCAGATTGGCTAAGAATCACAGCCATATGGGCACACCTAACCACGTTTTCTGTTCAGAAGACAAGGGAATGGAAAGAGGTGCTCATTATGACATAAATGACGGAAGACAGTTACCAAAACCAAGAAGCATAGGGGATGTCTTTTTTTGTAGTTTTATCAATAGGAGATTAATAAAAGCAGAAGAAAAAATAACCACATGCCACCGATGGGACGCAAACCCACGACCTCCGAAATTTGGCGAAAATCAAAGCAAAAATCAAGAGCCTTTTGTTAGCCTCAGCATCTGTTTCAGCTCAATTTGGCTTCTGCACAGAGGTATGATTTCTGCACTACAACCCATCTATAGCTGCAGAACATGCCTAAGGGCACTTAGTTCCTATCTACCTTGACTAACAAGCAAGGGGTTTTAAGGTCTCGGGATCTGTGGGCTCATGTTTGCTGTAATTCTGGTACATTTAGTATTTGAAATACCATTGCAATTATTACACCATGTTAATATTGTATCTTATTGCAGTTGCTCCCTTCTATTGCAGATTTTTTTTTTTCATGCATGCTACGAAGTGTGGGTATTTCTTCATGTTATGCCACAGAAAAATGCAGAATACTGTGCTGCTTCTATCAGCACAGATCAGCACTAGCTTGCACCTGAAAGGCTTGTCATAAGAGCACTATCATCCCGTATGAGCATAAGAAAAGATGCTCATTATTGTCTTACCTTTGGTATTGCACAAGATATTTCTGGGACACCACTGAAATACACAAGAAAAACTAATATTTCCACACTGATCAGCGAGAAAACTGTATTGCCCTGAGCCACAGGACTTCGCTCAGCAAAGCATCGGACTGCCGAGGTGTTTTCACCGTTTGCAGTTGGGAAGTTCCATTCACAAACGCACACCTCAAATGTGCACAGCATAGCACTGGACTCTGTGATTATACTTCTTGCTTCAGACTTCCAGCGCAGCACTTGCCGTCTTCTTGGCACACTTCACTTTCACACTGCATGTGATGACTTCTGTTGAAGTTGGACCATTTCTGTGCTGGCTGCCAAGGATGACTGTAGAAGTGCCTCACCCCCATACCAGAGGGAAACAAAGCACAGTATGAGCAGACCGCAGCAGCAGCAAGTAGGTTTAGTGCACAGCGCATTCACGACGAACCAGAGCACTGGCTGAGGACGTCCTGTTCCAGTACAGAAAAAGTATTATGCAATCCAGAAATGATGCTTTTAGTGTCCTAGGTTCATGATGAACGTTTCACTTCAAATGAACAAGTTTTTAAAAAATTACATAGGTTTTGTCATTTGCAAGCACTGCGACTATTTCAATGTAAAGGTATATTAAAGCTTGCACTGAAAAGCTGGTTCACATACTGGGCTGACTATTCATACAATACTCGCATAGTGCTCCAAGTTTGTGGGGCCCAGAAAAGGCACGTCATGCCAATTTGTGCTCGGGGTATAAGAAAGAATTCAAACCTTGTTCAAAATAATGTAATGATGAACCATAATAGCAGCCTTAGAAATTTGGCTGGAAAGTATTAGAAAATACCATCATTGTTACACAGTGCTAAAATTCTTCAAGCTTCCCTGGTTTTAAAAAGTAGCAATTAGTAAAAATCATTAGCTTCTTGTTGCTTCAAAAGTGCTTCAAAAGTGTTGCTTCAAAAGTGCTTTACACAAGATATCTGATCTGCACAAACAGCAGTTACAACAAGGTCCATTTACCCATGGATATTAGTTTTTAAAAAAAGCCAACATGCAGGTGAAACAGTCGGACGCATGAACCATTCAACGTCTAGCACATCAGGCTTCAGAGAGGCAGGTGAGAGATCAACAATGAACGACAGTCGTCCATAACAAACCCCTCAATCCGATAAGCCAAACCGTGTTCATGCACTGCTCTTCAAGGTGTAGTGACGTACCGTTGCTGCTGTTTTATTTTTGGACCTATCTCATACCAGCGTGATAACAGCGCCATACCAGCCTACGAAGAAGGTGCAATACTGAGGGAAGAAAAAAAAGAGGTAATAATCTTTTGAAGTGGGTGATCATGTGCCTAATTTCTCATTAGCCGGCAACAACACAATTCGAGCGGAACAGTATACCAATACCCGAAACAGGTGTAAAAAAGAATCTAGACCAGTTGCGCATATTGGAGTATAATGCCCATTCGCGAGTTCCTGCATGTTCACCTGCACATATTGGTTCATATAATTTGGTGGGAAAGCAATGACTGTTAACGACAGCACTGTGAATATTGCACTGCCTCGATACGCGAATGGACGGTCGCCATACGCGCAACGTCATGAAGCCTTATCAAGAAATGCTGGAAGTGAACTCTGCCTCTAATAGTGCAAGCATCCTCCTTAATGTGCACCACAGTGCATTCTTCGATCGTACCCGAGCAGTGGTGAACGTTCCTTGCGAAGGCTGTAATGACACACACTATCGCACCGTCACACGACCACCACAAACCAGGCCACACCCACATGCCCCAAATGTGCCACCCACACCAGGAAATCCCCATATAGGTACTATCGCGATGGAAAGAGACGAAAACAGCGCGGCGCCTAAGCGCTCGGCTATTAGAATTTCTTTTTATCGCGATTTTACCTGCATGGAAAGAAAATGACGTTATAGACATCTTAGAACGCATCACGAGTGCTCTAGCGCCTTTCTGCTACCATCGAAGCAAAAGCGTGATAAGAAATGCGAACAGCGGAGTGCCTATAGGCTCCGCTCTGTTCGCGTTCCTTTCCATCGCCCCTGTACGTACATTATGGAACTATACATTCGTGCGCTCGGAATTTCTGCACTCGCTTTTTGTGGCACGTTTCATTACTTATTTCAGTGTTCAATGTCTTCGCATAGCTTTCGAGTGTTTCTCGGCTACGCGTTGCTCGTAGCTCACTGCAGCATGCATCTTGGCAATTCGCGACATATCCCTACACCTCTCCAGGCCGTCCCCACTGAGGAAATTAGGAATCAAGACTACGGGAGCGGCTGTTCGCGGTGTAGTTGAGCCAGAACTACTCGGTCCATGCCATCCTTGCTCATTTCTTCCATTTTACATTGTTATGTTTCTCTTATTAACGCATTATTTTCCCTGTTAATTTTACTGGCCAGCATTTTTAATTAAAAAATGATAGTCAATTTGCCCAGTCAGGCCAAATGCGCCAGCCGTTCGGTTTTCACTTCGGTTCCGGTGTCAGATCCAGTGTTCACGGATGGCAGTTGTTCGGACAGCGATAAAGGGTTAATAATGTCCATATAGGCACCGTGCAGGAGTAACTCCGGCGCGATGCGCGCGCCCCTCGCGGCGGAAAGGGCAGACCGGGTGGGAGACGCGCGCCGGCCCGCGCCGCTGAGATGCAGCAAAACTGCCCGGGAGCGCGTCGTATTCTTCCTTCGCTCGTTGCTTTGGGGATATTCTGTGGTCACATTTATATTGCTGCGCAGCAGTCTACAATAGCACATACTTGAACTCCCCAGGGACAATGTTTTTCACGTCCCCAAACAAGTTCTACGACCCGAAGCGACGTGAATGGCTCTTGTCCCGACGGGCAGTGAGGCGGCGATCATGTCAGGATTCGCCGCATGACGTTGCCAAAAGAGAAAAAGAAGGCACTCACAAACCCCTGCATTCGTAATTTTTCTCACCATCTGAAAAAAAAAATCGAGCTATTCGGCAATGTGGCCCTTGTATTTTGTGTTCCCATTTAGCCTAGCCGACAGAACGAAAGGGCGTGATCTAGGAACCACAGAACGCGCGTGGTGGCGCGCGCCGACGCAGGTTGTTTTTACATAATGCTCAATTAACCTGTGGTTTGGTCACGATATCAGCAAGTGTTAATCAGTGCTTTTGTTCCCTTTTGTGGATTGTAACTTTTTTTTCCGGGAAGGGCCCCACAAACACTCGGCTCCGACACAGGCTAAAAAATATGTATCCATTTTCCAATAATAATGCAGTCTTTAAATAAAACGATACGAAATTTTATAGTTACAATGATTTCCTCAATCATCATACAGATGCGAAAACAAAATTTTTAAAGAAAAATGTATGTCGAAGGCAAATAAAAAATTTAAATTCGTATGTTCCAGTCGGAAAATTTGTAATTAAAGGGTCAACCTAGTATACTGGATCAGCCACTTCCTGTGCGCATACCAGTGCAGTGTGGAGAGAATGATCAAAGGACGTCTTATTGAGATTCGCTGCGAAGACCACCACTACATGCCGTACGTCCTTTAAAAACTATTCTGTCATCAGGAGAAGAGGAATCCGACCCACCGGAGAGATAATTGAAGCCTTTGAAAAAAATTCTGCCAATCTACTACGTCAGTTATCTCAATTATTCTCACAGGCAGGGAGATGTCGCTTCCTATGAGCCTAGCTGGCCGACGTACGCGAATTTTCAGGCCTTTCGTCAGCTTCTGGTATTTTTTCTCCGTTTCAGCTCCTCCTCCGTTCATTCCTCTCTTTCTTCCGTACCCTTTCCTTCCTTCTCCGCCGCCACTTCCTTCGCAGTGTTCTTTTTATTTTCATTCTCGCAGCTTTTGCCTAAGTGCGTCCTCACCTCTCACAACAATCCGGCCGTCCCGCTTGATCGACTTGCTCGTGGCTGGCTTTGTGTCGCGTTGTGCCACATGTGGGGGGTGCCACAAATCTTGTTCTGTATTTTTCTACGTCTTTCTTCACCGTATTTTTTATCCCCTCCCTTCAATCCGTTGCTGTGTGTTGCTTCTTGCCCTTGGGCACACTTCTCCTTGTGTCGTCTGCTCCGTTTCTCGTGCTTTGCTACTTGGAAACAGACACCCAGCATAAAACCAGGGCTAATCCATGTCTCTGTGTGGTGTCTTCATGTTCCCGCACTGTTTATTTATCGCTGTGTCACTCCAACTAGGCCAAATCGCCACCACTTCGCTGCAAATATCCCGAAAACTTTCCGACGGCCGCCCCAAACTGGGAGCGCGCCCGACCCAGGCGGCCGCGACTCTCCCAACGTATCTGCTCCGGCGGCCACCGGCGGCGCTGCCTGTTCGCCGAGAGTGCTGCCCCCTGGTTTCCTGCACGGTGCCCATATGCGGAATTTAACATTATCTCCGTTCATAGATCCCTGGCAGTCGTACTACCACTCCTGGCGCAGTTTTGACTTGATATTTTGCATAAACATTACTTCTCTGGTTCCTTCAAAATGAAAAACATAAAAACACGGCCCTTACGCCACACGGACAAGTTTATTATTCCTGGTGTGTACACTCATTAAGAAAAGAGAACCCGCACATTTTATGTACCTCCAGGTTTTAAAAAATTTGAAATCGATATCATACTCACCTCTTTTCGAAAAATTAAGCAACTTAAACGGTCATTTGTGCAGTCAAATGAATGAAACCATATGCTTTTTCTACGCTGCCCAATTGATAAAATATTCATCCATAAAGTGCTCTCGTTTTATAGTAGTGTAAAAAAGATAATTCATCTTTAAAAGTGCCCTCTCCTGTTTTTTGTGTATGACGTTGAAAATATAATCTTGTTCATATTATCACAGTGGTGACGGCAACCCAGGCAGTGAGGAAGACAGGGAAAAGTAGTTATAAGAGAAAACTGCTTATTGGGCTGACTTTCATCCACAATGGACTGAATGACTCGGCGGCGGCGAAAGCATCAAGCGCGCTCGGCGGTCGTCGAGCAGAATGCCCGCCGCATTTGCCACCTGACACAGGACACGAGTTCGGCAAATGCTCGACGCGTTTACGGAAACCACGGACGTGATTACAAACTCTTCCCAGCGCTTGCGCGGCGCTGGTAACGCTTGACGCACTTCCGATGAAAAGGACTACACGTGCGTCCCAGATCACGCTCTTTCCATGAGGTCAGAGTTTCTCAAAACGACTTTGAGAGAAGATATGTGCCACTGCATATTCGAGCTTCTCAAAGAGTGTTTCAGCCACTTTGGGAATTGGGGTACTGCATGGAGGAAGGAAAAAATTTAGAAGAGGCCGTTAAGTTACATTTTTTGAAGCCGCACGTGAGGGCTCCCCCCTGCTAGTTGGCCGCCATCACAGCGCGCTTGCGCATGCGCAGCATACAATAAAGCAGACGAAGCCTCTGCGCCCAACGTTACTATCATTACTATGCTGCGCCATCGGCCAGACTTCCAGGTGAAAACATGTATCTTCTGGCACATTTTTTTGTCATAATAGCAGGGGCCTGTCGCCTCTCCTAAGCTTTCCTTCCTCCATGGGGGTTGTGCGAAGTTCGAACTTGGCCTGGATAACGTTCTACAAAAACAAAAAAAAAGCCGAGCCGGCTGAGGAAATGTATGCGGAGTGTCTTATTTTGTTCGATCATTGCATGTTAATTACAAAACGATTAAACCTTCTTACATAATTAGTCAGTCAAAGCTAACAAAATTTACTTGATCGCGGCCAGACCCACTTGGCCAAGGAACAAATATCTATAGTATGGACTGTCCGTGTTAAATTGTTGATATAATCCCAAAATATTTACACCGCAGCGGTGGCCAACTGGTTGCGCACCCGCCTCGCATGCGGGAGGTGCGGGGTTCTATCCTCAGTGCCGCCGGGTACCCACCGGTGATACAATAGGTACAAGCTTTCCCTGGTCTGGTGCTCGGCTTATTTAGGGTGAAATGCTTGGGAGATGGGTCCTTGACCCCACCTTCAGAAGTCGAAAAATAATTTGTGCCATGGCGCTCTTTGGCCATAGATGACCTTGCGCAATAAAAATTCATCATCACCACCAAAATATGTATGATGTTCAACCTCCGTAATACAACAAAATTGCTAGCTACTCGCAAAAAGACTTTTTTCTAGGTTTAATTCCATGTCTCACTGAAAGCACCACTGATGAGCAGCGAGAAGCGAAGTTTGTACGTTTCAATTTTTAAGCTTCACCGCGTAATTCACGAATTAAAAATTGCTCAGATCATTCACAGAATCATAGTAACTAATGATTCACTTCCCATCACTTTGTTTAAAATTCCGTTACTAAACACAACAGCTGCCAAAAACGAAAATTTTAATCTACCTCGATGTCAGAAACTGTACAGAAAAAGGCTCGTAGAAATTTCCGGAGCTCTTACTTGAAATTATTTGCCACTAAACATACAAGAAGCCCCTAATTCCCTCTTAAAGAGGTTCTTTTTTCAGAAATATTGTGAATGATAAGTGACCTTATATTAATTTTTGTATAAACTATGCATGTTATGAGTTATTGTGTTATGGATTGTATTTCTTGTTTCATTTGTTCGCGTGCTACATTTATTTTGTGTCCTATGTTGATTATGAACCCGTTACTAGCCAATGGCTATGCGTCCATCAATGTTTGTTTGTATTTCGCAAGATATGCAATAAATAATGAATGAATGAAAAAAAAAAGAATGCAGTCATGTGCGAAGCGTCTGACTGACACATCCTTAGAAACAGCAGCCGGCAAACCATTAACGTATTAAAAAAAAAAACAGCTGTCCAAAGATGCTTCCATCGGGTATACAGCTGAAGTAATAGGAAGCGCCTCAGGTCTGCAGCCACTAACATCATGAGACTGAATGAGGCATTAATCCATTTAACAAGATACACATGCAGGGACACCAGTGCATTAAAGTTTGCAGAAAAGTCTACTGTGGAGCACTTTGACAAACGCCTTGCAAAAATCTAGAACAAGTAGTACATCAACCTGGCGTGATTAATCAAGCACAATTGTGAATTCATTGTCATAATTTCCTAACTGTTGACATTCCTTTCGGAAGGCTTGTTGCATAGGTGACAGGATATTTTTTTCCGCACGAAAGGAACAAAGATAATGTACCCTACGACAATATTTTCAAGCAATCTGCAACAGTGCGAAGTGATAAATATTGGTCGCGCGATAGCGTAATGGCTTAATTCCCATATATGCAGAAGGTCATTTTCTACCTCACATTAATCGATCCCTGGGAGTCCTCATACCATTCATGGCGCAGTGGTGCAGCGTTTAAGCGATGCGCCACTGCCCTGCGATGGCAGGTGCTGCCACCGGTAGGCAGGTGCTGCCACTGGTAGGCCTTGTGCGGCGTTGGTGTTCCCGAGCGACCAATCATTAATTTAACAGCCACCTGACACGGTGGGAAGTTTGCTCACTATCGTGTGCGCAAGTTATGATGACCTCGCAAGGTCACGTGACCTAGGCGGCCCACATGGCTCCTAGGTTGCTTTCTGGGGACCACCTGCCAGAGCCATGCTCGTGATGTTTCGCTTACTACGCCGACAACGCCGACACCGGATTTTCTGGACAACGGGGCCTTTAACGCTAACGCGTCAATAGTTATGCTGTCCTCTTTAAAGATTGGTACATCATCATCATCATCGTCAGGGTGCCTTAGTGGCTTGGGAGGTCATGGCGAGAGCGGAGGAATGCGCAACCTGAAGGTGGTTTCACGGCAGAATTCAGGGCTAAGCTAAAGCTATAACAGCTTTCTCTGAATCACGTGCTAAGCCGGCAAGCTTATAGCTCTACGATATTTTTTTTTTATCACCGAGTTTACTCAGCACGGGCAGGCCACCATCTACTGAAATAATAACCGGTACATCACCGCGATCTTCAATCGTCATTCCAGCTTCGGTGTCCCGTTCCGTGGGGAACAAGCTTTGTAACTACTGATTAAAATAATGTGCTATTATCGTTCCATCGGTTTCAATGTCATCATTAATTCGAATTTTATTCATATCTGTTCTATCTTTCCACCTAGAAGCGCCAAATTTCTTAGAGATCACTTCCGATGGATTCGGACAGCGTCGCGTTAAAATAACGAAACTTCCTCTATATTTTAACTCAGTGGTAAGCTTTTCTTTTAAGGCATAGAAATTCTGCAAAGTACCTTATTTTCTTCATACACCTCTTCAATTTGCGTTTCATGTGAACAATTTCATCTCTTACCCACGGACTGTGACCGTTTATGTGCACCTTTCTGAAGCACACTTACTATATTATCAATTCGTTATTGTTTTTTTTTTTTGCTAGACCCTCCCAATCTTCAAGCCAGATTGTGCAATAAACATCCTGCGAAACGAAATTCTCTGCATTCATTCTACAACTCTGCCTCAGCAGACTCCCACCTGTGTTTGTTAGGTTGGGTGTGCGTTTGTTAGGCATTTCTTGTGGTTCCTGAGCAAAAGGGTCAAATTTGTCAAAAATTGATGTTTTAATAAAATTGCCTTCTACGCGAAGTAAGTATCTTTGATCAAATGTTGCGAAAATTTATGTTTCGAGATAATTCTCTTCGAAGTGAAAAAAAAAGTTTCAATATAAATTTACGCTCAGCAAATAAAATGCACGCTGATGCATGGATTTTCAGGTCACATGCATGTGTAGGCCATTTCGCAGAGTAAAGTAACCGCCGGTCAGTCTCAGACAGCCACTGTGCAGCGTCCTGGGTAAACACCAAACAACCTGAAAATGTCGGCTCGGGCAATCCTGCCATCGTTAAAAGTAAGCATCGCATAGTGGATATTTTCAGTGCATGAAGGCCCTGGAGCTCGCTCCAAACGAAATTGCTGAAGATTCAATTGCCGAGAGCGAGAGTTTTGAAGAATAAGAACTTTTGGTACACCCAGAGCACTACGTCGGGCGTATTTGCCACAATTCAGCGTCATTCATTCCATTACCCGCCAGAAAGAAAAAAAAATGGATATCTGAGTTCGCGAATATTACCTTACCCTGTTCCTTATAGAGTCTGTGAAACAAGCAGTGCGCACTCACTAGCTCCAATTGTCGCCGCTGTACGTGTTGTGATTTACAGTTCGTTTATGGCTATGATTGTTCACCCTTCAGCAGTGCTGCACCATACTCCGAAGTGCTGTTTTTTCGTCGTGCTGTTTTTTTTCCCTGCGCTCTTCTTTCGTCGTGCTGTTTCCGCGTTGAGCTGCTTTGTCGCTGTGACGTTTTGTCCGGCGTGCTGTTTTTCCCCTGTGCTGTTTTGTCGCTGTGCTGTTTTTTGCGCGCTGTTCTGACGCATGCTGTTTTGTCATGTGCTGTTATTTCATGGCGCCAGCTGCGAATCTTGTAAACAGTGGCCTGGAAAGAATGAATAAAATTCCACGCTCTAGAGAGTGATGCCATTTCTTGCGCTAACAAGAAGAGGTAGTCATGAAAGAAATGCGGGAACTTGGATTGAGCATCCCATGTTTTGAGGCGCTTGGTGGCAGTCGCGCTTACCGCCATCGCCCATGGGACTCAGCATGTGCTGCCGGCCAGCGTCTCGTGCTCCCATGTTCAGATAACTGGCTGTACCCCCCTCCCTCTCCCCTCTCTCATTTCCCTTGTTCTTGTTGCTGTGATTCTGCATATATAAGGCACCTTCACTCAAATAAACTCAGTTGATAGTTTGCGCTCTTTCCCTCTTCTTGGCTTTTTCCTGTGCTTGTCTCTTTTGAATGCGCAGCGTGGTTCTTCAAAACCATGTTCAGTCCGATCTGCTTATAGTGTGAAAAAAAAGAAAGGAAAAGCTTTGAGATAAACAATTTTTCCTTTACTCTTTCTTTTTTTTCAAGGACGCCTGGCTGGTTATAGTTTTATTCTGACGATTTACCATTTTCCGTTTTCCGGAACAGTACCCTCTTAAACGATTATTTTAAATGATCAAATTTAACCAACTGATTAATGCATACAAAGAGCGTTTCATCTAAGACGAATTCGGCAGGCTATAAATGATATCATCTCTCTCGAGGGCGCAATTTCACTGTGAGTTGGCAGCGATAAAGAAAAAGGAAATAAATTCCTGGGTCTGGCTGTTACATCGAGCTGTGTGCTGCAAAGCGAAATAACTACAAGATAAAAAAAAACGCGCACGCACGCACACGCACGCTCGCACACAGCCGCTGCGGTGGGTCAGTGGTTATGGCGCTCGGCTGCTGACCCTAAAGACGAGGGGTCGATCCCGGCCGCGGCGGCCGAATTTCGATGGAGACGAAATTCTAGAGGCCCGCGTACTGAGCGGTATCAGTGGGTGCACATTAAAGAACCTCAGGTGGTCGCAATTTCCGGAACCCTTCACTACGGCGTCCCTCATAGCCTGAGTCGCTTTGGGACGTTAAACCCGCATAAACCATAAAACACGCACGCACGCACGCAGGGTATTTACGTATAATGCAAGGTCGCCCTTTCGGGTTTCGAAAAACTATGTGAGTAGAGTCTGCCAGCACCTATTAATTTTTCCATTACGTGAAGAGGATGAGTCAGGCCTTTCTGTCCTCGCTGTCACTGCAGCGAGAGATCACACCCGTTCCCACGCGGCGCGAGACCGTCTTTCCGCAACACCGCGGCTTCGCTAAATCTTTAATGACCCCTTCGCGCTTGCACAATCCAATCCCAATCGAAGCGTGCGTCTCCCGCGGAGTGCGCGGCACAACAGGTTCTGTCTGGCACCGTTTCGCGCTGTCGTGATCACTGACGGCCTGTCCTGCGGAAACTGAATCTTTGACAGGAGCGGAAACTCCGCGAGGGAACGCGACATGCCTGGATTTTTTTTTTTTTATCGTGATTGCGTTTTTCTCACCTCGGTCATGCCTGGTTGCCGAAAAACTCCCGGATATACTTCGATGAAGCAATATTCTTCAGCCGTTTCGCCGAATTATCAGCGATAATCGATGCCGTGGCTGAGTGGCTGTGGTGTTCGGCCGCCAAGCACGTGATCACGGGATCGAATCTCGGCCGCATTGCAATGGAGACGAAACGCAACAGAAACCCCACTGTGCTGTGTGACGTCAGTGGTCAAAACCAGTCTGGAGCCGTGCTGCCCTAAGGCATTCCTCGTAGCCAGGGTTTCGAACTGGAACCGAACCTGAACCTGAAACCGGAACGAACCCGTATTTTAGCCCGGAACCGGAACCGAGTGAACCCTTTATTTTTCGCCATCTTGGAACTGAGCCCGAACCGGAACGATTCAAAGGAACCTTTCCGAAGCCGTTCGGGACTCTCTTCAGCCCCACTTTCTTACAACACGGCGTACTCTTCGTTAATTTTTTTTTTTCAGACAAAAAGAGGCATGCTACAGCTTAGATTTAGCCACTGAAAGCTGTCTGCACTACACTCCATTTATTACATCTCGTGCAACGCTGAGAAAGGCACGGAAATGGTCCGTATGGAAAAATAAAGGGAGGCGTACGTGTTACTCTGCGCTTGTTCCGTGGCCGAGTTGTCTACAGCGCACGAGAAAGCGAGAGCGTGTCATCAGCAATGATAGCGCATTTAATCGAGCTCATGACAAATTTATCACGTAATAAGCCTGCAGGCAAAACATTTATTATTTTTCGCTCACCACAAGGAACGCACTACTCTTTGATCGCGGGTGTAAGCAGCGCTAGCTTTGACAGCGTTGCACGTGATGTATGAAATGGACCATAGGCAGTGCGAAAATGGTGCCCTATCTATGCGACGACAAAAGTGAGGGAAGTCTGGTGTCAACAAAAGTGAGGGAAGTCTCTAGGAAACAAACGTAACTGGCGCTTCTGTAATGTGCTTCCTGCACTGTACGCGAGACTGAAGCGAAATATACTGAGTTTATTATAATATTCCCCTTCCACACGTTTGCAGATAGTTTCAATCGAATTCTTAGCTCTGCTCTAACTCATAAAGCACCGAGTGAGAATAGTTTCTTTGAGTCGTGCGTGTGCTGTGCGTGTCAGCGTATACGTCGAAGAAACCCAACTGGTCTCACTTTGATATGGTCCCCCACTACAGCGTCACACATTTATTTATTAATTTGAAATACCTTACAGGCCCATCTGTCATTGAGTAAGAGGGGAGTAAAAATACTATACAGTGCATTAATAACCAAAGGAAACAAAAGGGAAACATCAATCATGATAAACACTGTATCAACAAATTAGTAGAGAAGAAGAAACGACGCGGAAATAACAGGGAAAAAAAAAAGAATAACAGGATACGCGACACAAAATAAAGCACAACAATAAAGTATAATGTGTTCGCAGAACGTGGTAACAATGAACAGCATAGCGCAGTTAAGGCAAGCACGTCAGAGAAGAAAAAAAGAAAGAACGGAAACATAACAGGCAAACATAAGAAAACATCACAAATGGCACGAAAGTTGCAGCAAAGTAAACGACAAAAAATTAGAAAATAAAAAAAGATTTGAAGGGTGGCGTGCTAAATGACGGTTTCAGCGAAATGTGTGATGAGTTGAGTATGGAAAGAATCTAGATTTAGACGTGGAAGGGATGTTGTCTGGTAGGTCATTCCATTATTCTGATGGCTCGTGGTAGTGCTGATGAATTGAAAGCGAATGTATCTCCATATATCCTTACGAAACTGAGCTGATTATATAAACTTTTCGACGTGCGGGATGGGACATCGAGGTGAAATGATCTTGTTCTATTCAAGTGTACATATTTGCGAAATAGTGATAAGAGAGCGATCTCGCGGCGTGTGCTTACATGATTGTATGATTGTAAAGAAAGATCGGTTTTCATCTGAGTGACGCTCGAACGGTAGTTAAAGTTTCGTTAAATGAATCGTGCTGCCCTGTATTGGATAGATTACAACGTGGTGATCATGTTAGGGAGACCAAATGGAAGAAGCAAATTCAAGTTGTGGACGAACAAAAGTGAGGTATGCTAGTTTTCAAATATTAGATGGTGAATTTCGGAGGTTACGGCGTCGGTAGCCTAATGACGGCGCATATGGATGAGATATGGTATGACCATGAAAGATCTGAAGAAAGGTTAACGCCGAGATATTTGTAATGTGATACGTGAGAGGGTAGATCATTTTGAATACGGTAGCTAGACTTGTTACTTTTACGGGTGAAAGAGGTGACTTTGCACTTTGATATGTTAAGAGTCATTAACCATGAGTTGCGCCAGTCGTTAATGATAAGAAGGTCCGATTGGAGCACCAGGTGGTCATTAATAGATCTATAGGGCGGTATATAATGCAATCATCCGCGAAAATTCGCATACTCGAAGTTATATTATTAGATAAATCATCGATGTAAATAGGTTTGGTTTATGGGGGTTTAGCGTCCCAAAGCAACTCAGGCTGTGAGAGACGCCGTAGTGAAGGGCTCCGGAAATTTCGACCACCTGGGGTTCTTTAACGTGCACTGACAACGCACAGTACACGGGCCTCTAGAATTTCGCCTCCATCGAAATTCGACCGCCGCGGCCGGGATCGAACCCGCGTCTTTCGGGCCCGCAGCCGAGCGCCATAACCACTCAGCCACCGCGGCGGCTCTCATTGATGAAAATAAAAAATAATAAGGGACCAAGCACACTGCCCTGCGGCGCACCGAAGCTAACCTGGAAAAGGTTATAGGACAGATTATTACCAATACAAACTGTTGGCGACGCAAGAGGAAGTTGCGAAGCCATGTTAAAGTTAGCGAGTTAGACGGAGCGATGATGATTTCGAAATCATGCGGCAGTGAGGTACGCGGTCGAACGCTTTGGCAAAATCAAGGAATATACAGTCAGTTTGAAGGTTTTCGTTCATATTAAAATGCAAATCAGTAGTTCGAATAATTGTGTTTCGCAGGAGTGACCCTTCCTAAACTCGTGTTGATTAGCGTAAAAAAAAAAAAAGCTATTGTGCTCAAGATGACTGAAAACATGCGATGCAATTATATGTTCCAGCATTTTGCAGCAGATGCACGTGAAAGATATAGGACGGTAATTTTTAGCTGGGTTTTTGTTTCCAGATTTAAAAATTGGCACTATTTTAGATATATTCCAGTCTGACGGCAGTATTCCTGTTAAGATTGCTGAAAAATATGAAATAAAATTTTGCTTGCCACTGGAACTGTATTTTTTTTTTGAATTAATGCAATCAACACCAGCGGAAGTAGATACCTTAAGAGTATTTATGAGACACTGATGCCTTCTTCAGTGATTTGAAAAGGTGTCATGTAGCTGTAATTAAGATCGGGAACTTCAGGTAGAGTAGAATGATCTTCGAAAGAGAACACAGATGAAAAAAAGGTGTTAAATATTTCGGGGCACTAGCTGTCTGGTATGGGGGTGTTGGTACTTTGTAGAGAAATGTAACTATCATCACGCTCACGGCATATTTGTTTCCAATGCTCTTTGGGGTTAGCTTTCATAAGTGCCGGAAGATCACGTGAAAAATACTTGTCTTTCGCAGCAGATAAGGCGGAGCAATAGAGCTTTAGTGTGTCACTGTATTTATTCCAAGCAGAAATGGTACAAGCACGCTTAGCGGTCCGGTATAGCCGCTATTTTTTGTTCTTTAGTTGTTTAAGCCTTCTAGTAAACCAGGAATTGAATTTACCTTTAGTTATTTTGACTACGGGGACATACCGGCTGATCAAAGATGAAATCTTATCTCTAAAGAGTACCCAGTTTTCTTCAACGCATCGGTTGTTAATTGAAGGTATAAATGCATGATAAAAGAAGGTTTCTATTTCCGTGTTGATAGCTGTGAAATTGGCCTTATTATAATCGTGAATCTTCTTTGTCACATAGCCCATAAACGGAACTGGGATGTCTATACTTAGCTGAAGTAAGTAAGTGATGATAGCTGAATCCCTCTAAGTGAGTTACTTCTATCGTTTCCGGCGCTGTTGTCAGTATCAGATCTAATATGTTAGTGTCGCGTGTGGGTTGGTTCACAACCTGGAACAGGTTGAAATCAAGCGTCAGGTTACAAAATTCTGTTGAGATATGACAAGGTGATGACAGTTGAGCCCAGTTGATTAAAGGATAATTGAAATCTTCGATGAGATAGATGCTATGAGCAGGACATAACTCTGTTGCTTTAATAATACTGATACGCAATTCATTAACGAAAGAATGACTAGAATCTGGCGGGCGGTAACAAGCGCCAATCAAAATCTTAATGGAAGATATAAGGCAGGCGGCCCAGACAACTTCGATTTGAATCGGTGTTAATTAGGTATGACGTTATTGTTTTCTTTATGCCTAAAAGGACGCCACTGCCTCTTTTATCAATGCGATCATGACTGTATATGTTGTATGAATGTGCACCACGAATGGTTTCGTTATTTGTAATGTTAGGGTTCAACCAAGTCTCTGTAAGAATGATGTGCGATTCACTATCGTCTAGAAAAGAAGAAAGCAGATCGTGTTTTGGCACGAGGCTTCGGATGTTGGCATATGACAAAGATAGTGATTGACTGTTACGTGCGCTCGACTCGTGGGTATCATTTGGACATTTACTGTTGACTAGCTGCATGTTGGACGGCACAACACTGTCTGTGGTGGTGTTATACATGTATGTCTTGGGTACCATGAGCAGCTTATCAAAAGACAGTTTGTTCAGCGCTTTGGCAAATTCATAAAGTTTCTTGCCTGTCTCGTTTTCAGTGAAAAATCTTCGCCGATGGAAAAGAAGTTCGATTCAGTTTACGTGCACACGAAATAATGTGCACTTTATCCCTGAAAAACATCACCTTTGCTATAATTGGTCCCTGTTTATCATTGCTATATTTCCCTAGTCGGTGTACGCGTTTGAACTGTGTACCGGTTACTTCTATCCCTAGCTCACCTGAACAAAATTGAATTATTTTTGGTTCAGAAGCAGTCCAATCCTCTTCAGGATCGTCTTCCAATCCAAAAAAAAAAATTACAGTGGCTTAGCTCGGCTATGCCAGGATGTACGTAGCGTGAGCTACGCTGAGCCGCTGAGCAGCAATTTCGCACTCCTTCTCCACGGCTATACCACACTGGCAAACGCCTCGCTATATGTATTCCCCCACTGATACCTCTGCGCATGCGCACAAAATGAGAGCCGCTATCAAGCGGCTCCGGCGCAGCGTCAGACTTGGCTACTGCGCAACGAAGGCGCACAGCTGGGCACGCGCCGGCGTCAGTGCGTCTGCCGCGGCTATGACCGGCGAGGCACGCGCGGCGGCTCCGGCGCGCCATGCGCCGTGTGGCGTCACTGCTCCTCGCGCATGCGCAGCACGGCTCTCCAGGAGCCACGGAAAACTGCTCAACCTTGGCCAGTGTAGCTCGCGCTACAAAAAAAAAAAAAGAAAAAGATTGCATCGTCGGAAACGATTCTCCGCAACATCGCATCTAGATATAATTAGCGACAGTTGTTTCGATACAGAGCTATGAGCCTGTTCAGATGTGCTGGCCTCACCTGAACGTTGCTTTGCCAAAAATGTTTCCAGCGTCACGACACGCTCATTCAAAAGGGTAACTTCACTTTGTGAAGCCGCCTCCTTTTCTGTCGCAATTTGTCTAGCTTTCCTCAGTCTCGCGCGCCTCAAGCACAGCCACATTTTCAGTGAAGTGCCTAATTGCGTTCTCTGTGGCATCCTCCTCCTTGAAACATTTCAATTCTTCAAGCAAAGCAGTTCGACCTTCTTCCAGCTTTCGGGATTTTTCGAGTAAGGATGCATATCCTTCATCCAGTTTCTGTAGTCTTTCTAAGATCAGGGCAAATGCCTGAGATTCAGCCTTCGTCATGGGAGCGGGATTAGAGTCGAAAGCATCAGAAGTACCTCAGATAATGACACCCACAAACAACTTGGCAGGCCATATAACCGCTTGGACACACCAAGAAGCTCTGGGGGGTGAGACACCGCGAATAGGCAGGCAGTAATTGCTGCTCCTAATACAAGATGCAGACTTCAGGTAACTAACCTGGAAAAGGAGCGGCGGTGGGTCCATCGTCGCTTGCGCGGTGTCATGCCCGAATGATGTGGCCCCCGATGCGCGCTTATATGCGGTGCTGATTGCTTTGGTTGTCGTCGGCGTTGGTTGCCAGATAGAAGGGACAGCTGAGACTGGTCAGATCACGGTGTAATGGTGACTTCCAATCGCAGAGTTGGAGCACTTCGGGAGCAACTATTTCTGCTCTTTTCGGAGCAACTGTATTCCAAACGCAGATCTGAGGCACGGATCGCGTCTTCCAATCGTAGACAGGGAGCGGTTGCCGAGCCGAGATTGCTCCGTGGAGCAGTCGGAACTGCTCCGCCGAAATCGGCGGATCCGACCGGAAGTTTGCGTGACGTTCTTTTTCAGCGGCGATAGCGGCGCCCTACATGCTCTGGCCAGAGCAAGTGTACTCCAATCGCAATTTCAGGTCGCGCGCTCTGCGCCGGATTCAGGCGCTCTGTCACAGAGCGTGCAGACCGCTCCGGGCCTGCGATTGGAATTCACCATAAGATATATAGGCGAGGACACTGTGCGGGCGACGCACTGGCCGCAAGCGACCAGATAAAGTACCAGCCGCGTCATCCGAACCGGGCGGCTGATCGCAGCGTCAGTGTCGATGAAGTGGTGAAACTTCACCGGAAGAAAGAAAACATAAATGAACTATCTCGTTGCGATAGCAACCATGCAGATATCGCACGGCTTGTTTACGTCACAAAGGCCGTTCGCGTGACATGAACTGTTCCTCGCGATGTCGCCAGCAGCATCGTCGTGGCACTGTAAGCAAGCTGAGTACGATGGTTACATGCTCGGTTATCAGGGCGCCGCCACTAATTATTCGTGTAGCAGGCTTAAAAAACCCGCCAGAACTCATCGCCTTCTTCGCCTTCAACTAAACCAGCGCGAATCCGCTGCTTCACAGAACTGCGGTTGGCAATGAAGCGGCACAGAAACAAAGCGGCAAAAGTGTTTTCTTCTTTTCATTGGCAACAGGTTTCGGGAAATGGCGTTCACAAAGCGCGCATTCCGCATAGAAAAGCATTGCCTCTTACTACGGCCCGGGCCGCCGAGTGAACGGCCATCTCGTGGCACTTCTGGAAACTATAGGGAATTTATCTGAGAGCGGCGCGGGCCGCTGTGTACTCACCTAATGTCTCCCAACGTGGACCAGATTCAACAGCAAGGGATCCAAGGTAGGCCATGGCAGCGATGGAACGTCCGAGGTTAGCTGACAGGAACTGAGAATACCGTGTCGCCCCCGTGTCGATCGGACACATGAAACCGCAGATAATATTACTATATTATCACAAAATAAATGTATAAATTACTGCAATTTTTTTCTCAGAATCCGTAGATTATTTATTGCACGCGATGGAAACAAGCAAGGAAAGGCGAGCTTGTGGCAGCGGTAGAGATACTGAAAAGAAAAAAAAATTAAATAGCGATTACATAAAGGGGTAATACTCGCTGGTATTCAGTAGTGATTACGCACAGAAAGATGCCATGAAATGTAACTGCGATGAAATGATTTTGTGTTATGCTGACGCGCTGAAATGGTTATGCCTACAAAAAAAATAGATGCCAG